>NC_054548.1:31447773-31747773 GCF_017654505.1 Polyodon spathula
GTACTGTATTTAGTATTCTACTTATATTCTTAATACACAACACTTGCACATTTTAATATATAATGCTTGCACATTTATTTCATGTTTGTTATTTTTCACCTCCCATAGTGTTCAATATTTAGGAGGGTATAAAGTTTGGATCAGAATCCAATATCATCCCTTACAAATAAGTAACATACTGCGAGTATACTTGTGCCAAAATTGTCTGGTTTTATTATATTATTGGTACCATTATACTATCCTATTTTGGCACAAGTATACTTACAGTATACAACTTTGTATATTCTTTTTGTAAATAATGCAACATAGTTCTCAAATATTGGACATTTCTTAGATTGTATCTTACTTCTCTTTTGCATACCTGCATTGTCTCTTGCTAGATATGCACCTCCAAATTCTGACATGTATTTTTAGAAAACCAGAATCAACTTCTGCTCTGGATCAAAAAGCTATAATGCTCTGCTAATGCTCAAAAAACTAGTAGAAACTAACTAAAACGCAAGTCTGGGAAAAAGAAATGGAAATCTGGAAAAAAGTGTATGAAACTTGAGCTACTGTACCTATATTGAGTTGTGGCAATGTTGCTCTACCCGTGTGTATTTCTGTGTTATATGTTGCGTGTTGTGTGTTAATATTGGTGTATAGTCATTGTTACATGGGATATAATATGGGTTACAAGCATGAGTGTTTAAAATGTATATTTGTATTTAGGCACGAGGATTGAATAGCACTTCACGTGCAGGTAAAATGTAATATGTGAGCACGGGGAATTGCACTTCATTAATTCACGTGCAGTTGTACCGAGACTCCAATTGAATGATTGATTGGCAATCGTTTCGGTACAGCTGCATAAAAGCAGTTTGTTTTCACTCACTCTGGGTTGTGTGTTTGGTGAGAGGAAAACGGGATTGGAGATGGAGGTAATTAACAGTAAATCATTCATAATAACAGCTCACCGTGTTTGTCTTTGTAGTCTGTTTTTCAAACTTATGGAAACTATAATAAGATCCAAAATGGAAAATTACCTATATGGTAACAGGGTCCTGGGAGACAGTCAACATGGTTTTAGGAAAGGGAGATCGTGCCTAACTAACTTGCTTGATTTTTTTGAGGATGCAACATCGATAATGGATAATTGCAAAGCATATGACATGGTTTATTTAGATTTCCAGAAAGCTTTTGACAAAGTCCCGCATTAAAGATGAATTCTCAAACTGAATGCAGTAGGGATTCAAGGAAACACATGTACATGGATTAGGGAGTGGTTAACATGTAGAAAACAGAAAGTACTGATTAGAGGAAAAACCTCAGAATGGAGTGTGGTAACCAGTGGTGTACCACAGGGATCAGTATTAGGTCCTCTGCTATTCCTAATCTACATTAACGATTTAGATTCTGGTATAGTAAGCAAACTTGTTAAATTTGCAGATGACACAAAAATAGGAGGAGTGAGAAACACTGTTGCAGCAGCAAAGGTCATTCAAAATGATCTAGACAAGATTCAGAACTGGGCAGACACATGGCAAATTACATTTAATAGAGAAAAGTGTAAGGTACTGCATGCAGGAAATAAAAATGTGGATTATAAATATCATATGGGAGATACTGAAATTGGAGAAGGAATCTATGAAAAAGACCTAGGAGTTTTTGTTGACTCAGAAATGTCTTCATCTAGACAATGTGGGGAAGCTATAAAAAAGGCCAACATGATGCTCGGATACATTGTGAAAAGTGTTGAATTTAAATCAAGGGAAGTAATGTTAAAACTGTACAATGCGTTTGTAAGACCTCATCTTGAATATTGTGTTCAGTTCTGGTCACCTCGCTACAAAAAGCCATGTTGAGGGAATGACTCTTACCAACGCTTTTGTACATAGTCTCAGATTCTGACTGTACAACAAATATGACATGTGATGGGAAAGTCTGGATTAATTACATTACACCATTATAAGACAAACAAATAAACAATAGCCTAATTAAACCATTGAAGACTAACAATTTAATAGTTATCAGCGTTGTATCAAAAATTGAATTTCACAGCATTTTATTGTATTAATTAAGAGTTATCACATTCTAGTACCCTACAATATCATGTATGTAGGCAATAGGGTAATGAGGTTGTTAGGTTAATAAAATAACCCTGGTTAACTGAAATTGAAATGCACCCATTACATAACGGGTGAACTTACCAAAGCTGTCACGCAGGAACTGGCAACATCACGCCAGTCTCCACCCCTCCTGGAAGGCACTAGGCTCCATGATGACAGTTGAACAGTGCCAGTCCATTTTTTTTCTTCAGTCTGCTGTGTGTAGTGTACACAGAGACCGAAGATTGTAAGAGATACATTTCTATTTCAGGGAACCAGGGTTATGATAAAAGGATATTGCTGCTCTAGAAAGAGTGCAAAGAAGAGCGACCAGAATTATTCTGGGTTTAAAAGGCATGTCATATGCAGACAGGCTAAAATAATTGAATCTGTTGAACAAAGAAGATTATGCGGCAACCTGACTCGAGCATTCAAAATTCTAAAAGGTATTGACAGTGTCGACCCAAGGGACTTTTTCAACCTGAAAAAAGAAACAAGGACCAGGGGTCACAAATCAACTCCCCAGTAATGTTGTTGAAGCTGACACCCTGGGATCCTTCAAGAAGCTGCTTGATGAGATTCTGGGATCAATAAGCTACTAACAGCCAAACGAGCAAGATGGGCCGAATGGTTTGTAAACTTTATGTACCGTACCGAGCTCTCGAAGGCTGGATGCGCCAGTGGAGATGGGGTGTAAAACAAGAAAGTGAACTGAGAGACAAGGAAGCCGTTTCTGGCTTTTACATGTGCTTTAATGAAAGAGTGCATGCAGAGTGACTGCTAATGAGTTTGTCAGAGCGCTGTGCTTTGCTGGACAGCCACTGTTTATTGCAGAGATAGTGTGTATTGGTGACTTTGTGCGACAGTACTGTCTGTCCATCAGCCAAAACACTACCTAACGCAGACAATCTTAATCGTAAATATTTGACAGAAATTGATGATGCTTTAGTTGATAAACTTATGGAACGCATTGATGGAAATGTCCAGTGTGAATTTTTTTCCTTTTTTTTTTTTTTTTTTTTTTTTAACAAAAATAAGATAAAAACCGAAAATGTGGAACACAGCATTTGTTACTCTATTGCATCCCTCCCATTCAGTAGCTTTGCAGAATCTAGTCTCGGTGTGTTTTTGTGCTAGAATAATTTTGTATCTTAACCCCCAGAAATATGGGAATGTGAGTTAGTCGCAACTCGTTTACTGAACGGTTCTGATAAAGAAAATGAGATGGTTTTACCCGTGTTTTTGGCCATTTCTATTTTAAATGTGCGCATTGGAGCATCCTTTTTATAATAATTGACCTGTATGCTTTATTTAAAAGTATTGCTTGAAAACGTAATGGTCATTTTATGCATTGTTTGACAAAAAAGAATATTCAAGTCAACCAGTATTGATTTTTGGAAGCTCATCACACACTTTGCTATATATAGACGGTTTATATTAACATCCCTTAATTTTAATGTGAATACAGAAATCCAAAGTTCTTACAAGAGAACTGTTCTGTGGCAACTCAACCAGAAAAGGGACATTTCATTGCCCGTTTCGTAACCATTATTATTATTTTTTTTAAATGTCCCCCTCGACCTGTGACCTTCCAAAGGTCAACCTAAAGTGAGAAAGGAGCTTGACCAGAAAAATCACCCTGGGTGCAATTTAGATGCTACCATCATGTGTAGCACCTTGTTCTACTCATATTGAACAGGGCTTTTCAGAAAAAAATGCTAGGAGCACCCTGCTCAATTGCCAGACGAGGGGTAACTGATGAGTTTTATTCAAACTTCAGCCTAACTCTTTACCCTGTAGGGGATGTGGGTCCAAAAATGTGTTGCTGTAAGAACATTTAGTTACCAGCCTTCTAAATTCTCTGAAAAAACGTTTGGTTTCAAGTCCCACCACTGGTCATTAAACCCCTTTGAAATTTGAATTTTTGCTATTTGTACCAAGTTTAGGCCGTAATAACTTGCGTGGGGGGGCCTTCAAAAAATCACCCAAAGATATGTTTGGATAGATTTGATGAGATCTACAAGCATCAAGCAAAATATTATGGTATGTTGGGATTTGGGTTTTTTGGAAGATTTTTCAAGTTGTCATGCATTCAAGCATTGTTTATAGCCACTGGCGGGGCGAAAGTGCCACATAGTTCTATCCAAACTGGCTATTCTGCTTTGTATTCTGAGGATTGATCTAGATCAGCGGTTTTCAAACTTTCCCGCCGCGCGTCACATTTGTTGTACAGTCAGAATCTGAGACTACATACCGAAATCCCTTTACCTACCTACCACATTGTAGATTTTGCGACTTAGCAGTCGAATTAACAATGTTGAATCTCCTTTCAAATAAAACCACAGTCGTACCTTTGTACGTTTCCTTTCTGTTGGAAAAAAAATGATAATAAATCCCTAACTCCTGGATTGGGAAGTGTCTGAAATTGGATTCCCTACTCCAGACCTGTTGAGTGTGTTTATATCATATAACGAGTGCCCATCACCAAGCTGCCTGGCAACTGATTAACGTGAACAGACGACTGCACTAAACACTAACCTGTAAGCATTTTGCTAAGTCATTTTTGAGTGCATGATATAAATGTCACATTTTATACTTTAATCAAGTTTAGTTTTTGGAAATATTCACTTAAGAGTGTGCTTATTCTGGCTGGATTCAATACTGCACATGACACAGATAGCATTTTAAATGTCCAGCTCAAGTGTTAAACCATAACATTCAAGTTAAATAAATATAAAAAAAAAAACACACATTCAATGTGTTGTTCAATATTCAGACAGTTCCGCATGCTACCAGTATTTTTAAAAAGATGCCTGTATTTGTAAATTTTAATTTTTTTTTTTTTTATGCAAAGTGCCCCGTTTTCCCTGTTCTACAGCTCAGTTTAAATGCACCTGTCTCTGTCATCAAAGACTTTGTTGTGCCAGAAATTGACTGATTGGCTAGCATGACAATGCGGCAAATGGGTTTTTCACAAATGGTTGGTCAGTCAATTAATTATCCCCCTAGGTAGGCACCATAACTTAAAAAAACAAAAAAAACCAAACAAAAAAAAAACTTTACTATCACATTTTGGTTTTTAAAATCCTGTTAAGTAAGGTTTTGGTGGTTTTCAAATGTGTCATCATAACAAAGTCCCTAGTCCCATATGCAAGTTCATAACCCCTCAGCTCCAAGCTAGTGCCATTGGAAGCCCACATTCATGGGGTTTCCATGGAAGTTTTTTTTTTTTTTTTACTCGAGACATTTACACAAGAAAAATGTCTCATGTAAAATGCTTTTTTAGGTTTCCATTCGCTTAGTTTATTTTACTTGATTAAACCGGGCTTTTCACCCAACGTCATGCATATGAATGGGAATGGTGGGGATGTAAATTAGCTATGCGTAAAATACTCGTGCTGTTTTTCAAGATTACTAGTGCAAATGTGGTTTCCATGCACAGAGAACGGGTACACGAGTGAATCTAAGCTGCTGTAATAAAGAAAAATACCTTGTGCCTGGCTTGTTAATGTGTTTTACTGCTCTTGCCCAAATTGCTTTTCAAATGCCATTCATAGTGAATACTGTTTTCAACTAATGTATCTTATGACTCATTAATTAAAAATAAACTCTGAGGTATAAAATGAAACTGACCAACATGTATTGTAGATCTCTCAGAATACAGCATATAGGGAATCTGGTGATGCTGCGTGTACTACCCTGGCTTAGAAGCCCTACCTGTCCAGACAGCTGCTGAGGAAGCATTCAACACCATGTTTGGGCAAATACGGGTAGTGGGCACTTGAAAGGGAGGTGGCAGATACTGATGAAATGGAGTGAAGTGCATTCATTCGTTCCCAGAATTGCCACTGCCTGCTGTATTCTGCACAAACTTTGTTAACAACAAAATGAGGTGTTCAGGAATCTGTGACAACCCACGTTAGAGTGGGTGTTTATCAAAATTATAACCAGCAATTCTCAAAAACAAGCCCAGTTCCGTTTGTTATAAGCGGACTTGGCAACTGTGAAGGTTACCTCAGCCGCCAGTTTCAATTGGACAGCAGCGATCTGAGGAGGCTCGTGCTGTCCGAGATTCTCTCTTTTTAAGTTGTATTGCATTTACCGTTGTGTTACATAGTAATGACGCACACAAATAAAACACAATTAATACGTTCGTTTGCAGTTTTATTTGGTCAGTTCTGAGAGGGTGTTTGTTGCGCTGTTTTGGGCGATCGAGCTGTCTTTGGACATAACCGGGATCAAAAAAACGACGGGAATTAATTGAGTTACATTTAAGCGGCTCACTTGCACTTCTAGTTTAACTTTAGCGTGGTTTTTACAGCAAGGGTAGTCTCAAACAGCTGCTTTAATACTATAACAAAGGCATAGCACAGTTCATGGTGAGTGGTTTTATACAGAACTGTAAACCCACAAGAGATATACAACATGACAGTCCAGACACAGGAAAAAAAAACAATAATAAAAAAAGCTGCCCGCATTGTGAACTACACTGCTAACCATAAAATCATCTTTCAGCCAATACTTTCTGCGGTATTGGAATCCACAGTAACTGACCTGCTTCCTTGCAATATTTATAGTTAAGGATAAACACGCTCATTAACATTTACTTGTGAAATGCCGGTTTCCATGCAAAACTGGGCGTGGATTTTCCCATGTGTTTCATCATTTACACGAGTAAATGAGATTTCCCCTATCCCTCTCTTTGGACGTTATTTTCGGCCACAAACCTGATTAACATGAGTAATTCTCCCAAACGTGCACGCGCATCACCATTTCACGTGTAAATTGTTACTTTTTCCTCGATCTAATCTCAGAGAAATCGCAATTGAAATAGCCAGTTTGGATATAAATATTTGGTACTTTAACCTCACCAAAGTGGCTGTAAGCAGTGTTCGAATGCATGACAAGTGCAACTGCAAAAATACTAAATCCCTCGATACCAACATATTTTTGCTTGATGCTTGTAGATCTCATTAACATCTATCCAGACATATCTTTGGATGGTCCCCCCACATGAGCTATTACGTACAAATAGGAACAATTTCAATTTCAGGGGGTTTTAATGACCAGTGGTGGGACTTTGTGTGAGGTTTCACAGGATTTGGAAAACTGCACTGGTTGAGTTGGCATGGAATGACCCAAGACTTAAGTGATTTGATTCTGATATCCCTCAGTAGGGATAACTTTCATACTTGTTCCGTGTTCAGATGTCTTTGGCTCTTCATATGCAAACACTTGTTTTTGAGTTTAAAAAAAAAAAAAAAAAAAAAGTTGTCTGTCATGCCTGTTAAATTACTCTCTGTGGACCTGAAGCAGGTTTCAGAAAGATGAAAGACAGACAAACAGAAACCTCTCGTTTATCTACAGTCTGTAAAACTTCAGACTGGGTGAATATTTCGTTGAGTTGTTTCTTTGTGGATAAAGTGACCTATCTGCATGTGTGAACCCAACGCAGGCCCTGGGCCGGCCTTAACACGTCAATGCGGTGACGAACCTCAAATCACTCCCCTACTAGGACGAGCGTAGGAGGTCAACACAATGTCAGTTTTAAGGGGTAGCACCTGGGACGATGCAACCCTTAGCGGTCCCTTTATTCAGCGCTTGTCAGGCGCGTCGGGTCCAATTTATTTTAACATGCAGTGTTTTAAATTTTTTTTTTTTTTCTCCAGAGTAAAGCAGGTTTAAAATGTATTGAATTGCAAAAGGACAGTCCTGCATCTCCAGCCAAGCCCCACCCCTCGTTCGCTGTATTTTTCATAGCTCTTTATAGACGTAGATACTCTCCCGATCACTCATTTTATCACCAAACTCAATAATGCGATCCAAGTCATTATTTTATTACTATAACATCTCAAAAAGCTTTGCAAATGTCTGATATTCTTTGAGCGCTGGATGCAGAAGCAGCTGTCTCCTTTGTCAGTGTTCTCTGGTGAAAACCTGTAAGTTTGTCCGAGAACTCTTGGAAATACTGAGCAGCAGGCCAGAGATAAACCCACCACAGATCTTTAATTTTATGGAACCTACGGCGATCTCCAGCCCATTGAATAGCAATGGGGAATGCACCGAATACACCGACACTTTTGACGATGACGCTTTATATATATATTATATAACGAAATTATAATTATAATTATAACGAAATTTCAATGTACCATTTGTAATTCAGTAATATGAAAGAATTGGTCAGGAGTCTGAATACTTTTGCAAGGCACTGTATATATTCCATACATTTCAGATTGTAGCAAAGATTGTAAATCTCAATATTGATAAATAATGCATACAACGTTGCATATTCAGTCACCATTAATCTGTACTGTGACTAAAGTAATGTACACATCCTTGTTTGCTACATTTATGCATGATACAACACGATCGCTTCTTTCCACAGTAACCGACTGCACTGTGAACACACACCTTTATTGTATCTTCTGAAATAAGTACAGTACCAACAGTGTTGCAAAAAATAATGTTTACGTCTGCAAATTTGCCAGCTCAATCTTTTATGTTGACTTCTGGGAATGCGGTGTTTGTCACTGTTTACATTCCCGACAAGCACTTTGCTGCAATTTTGGCTTCCTTTTCAGCCACATATGTGAACGCACTTACCCCCCAAAACCTCAACTGTGAATGGAAATTGAGACGGCCCAGAGACGGCCCAAGGCCGACTCAGTAAGTGTGAACGGGGTGTTAATGACATAAACGTAATGACGTAATTATCGATATGTGTACTGAGGACTATACTGTCATAAATAGCACCATATTCTCCAAGAACGCACACTCTAACAAAACTTTTTATCAGTCAGACATCCGATTTACCACCAACAGGCATAGCAGCACAAATTCCGTAACGCTAGCGAGCTACAAGTCACTATCACACAAAGACAATGTTTCTGACAAAAGCTCTTAAACGTGTATTCAACTTCTCAAAGTGAGCTTAAATTTAAAAGCTCTCATACAGTGACTAAAAGTGAATTTCAGTACTTCCATTTGAGCTTTAGAAAAGTGTCGGTTATATGGGAACAAAAACAAAACAGGAATAGAGGCATGAGTTGAGCATAACATACATCTTCGCAGCATCAGTCAACTGAATTCAAGTTGATAAAATTAAATGTAGGTACTTGCATTACTGGTGCATTTGTTGATAGTTGGTTCGTTTTCTTTTTACAAAATTTGTGAGGACACAGCTAATGCGTAAGACACAAACATAGCTCCGGTTTACTGAAAACTTCCTGTATGTTTGCTGCCGACGTGCTAAATTTTGATACTATACTATCAAAGACGCAAGATCTCTAATCTCAGCCGTCCAATCGCCAATCTTTTTTTCATAACCATGACAATGGTACTGAGGTGGGTGGGACGGATATATTTTTTGAACCACGAGGATTATCTAGACTCTCCGCAGAGGATTACATCTGATATGGTTTGGTATGAAATGTTTTTAATTGTCAATCGCTCCATAACTGGGTGGGACCAGGCCCCTCAGGCCCAAGCATGGCTCTGCCCCTGCAATCATAACTTGTCATTGCTAGATATTAGTATAATATTGTCTTTAAGATCTTACCTCCGATGCTTTCTCTTACAGGAAGAATTGGCAGCTGTTATTTCTCGGCTGATACATTCCTTGCAGAAGACTGATGCCCGTAAGTGATTTCTATCATGTTTTCTGTCTTGTTTGATGTTAAAAAGAAACCAAACCAAATGTCTTTACTCAATTTGGTTCACTTGGAAACAACCCATATGTGAAACGTCCGTAAGAAGTCAAATGAAGATATTTGCTCATGGGAACCCATTAATGAACATACAGGACTGAGCCTATTACATACCTGTCGTTGCTCTAAGTAAGCATTTAGAAGCTTGGCCCCAAAAGCAGAGGTTAGACTGGATAGTTTGGCCCCAGATATTTATAACCATATCTAAACTAGTCAGTACGTCTCAACATATGAACAGGGATTTTTCAAAAACAATGTTGGAGTAATGTTTAGGGATGTTAATCACCTCTCTTCTATTTTCAGAGTATTTATTTCTAGAGACCTTCCTTCAGACCATGAATCGGGAATGGAATGGCATAGACAGACTGCGTCTTGATAAATTTTACAAGGTACTACTACACATGCTACTACATTTTCGCCACGCACTCGCATGAGTTAAATTGTTCCGATAACCAACAGAACGTTCATATTCATATCCACATTTACATCTCTGCCAGGAACAGATAAAATGTTGTGTATTTTCTGTATACTATAGAAAGTATTGCTGACTGTTACGGGTAATAAACTGGGAATATATGGACTTGTTTGTCCATCCATCCTATTGTGATGCAATTTGATAAACATTCTTTAGTATAAATTGTTGAGATTATCAAAAACTGATATTTCATCTACTTTCTTGTCTTTTTCTGGTAGTATTTTATGTGATCCGTACTGCTTTTTGTTTTATTACGTTATGGATTATAAACAAACTACACAATTTATCAACTGCAAGCACACTTCATGTACATGCACAATATACATATTTTGTTCTCTTTTTAATATAGGACTGCATTACATTTAAATGTAGTTTTCACATATCTGATATTTAGCAATGCCAGTCTTCATTTCAATACAAGTGATTACTTGACTGAATTAAACATTAGCATTGCACTACAAATTGATATTCCAGACTTGGTTTCTTGTTTTCTTTTTCCAGCTCATCCGAATGGTTTTAAGGCAGTCTTTTGAACTGCTGAAGAGGGGAAGCTGGGATGAGAGGTAAGGGCTTATTATATTGATGGCTTGCTGTATAGATTATAGTTGGTACACTCAGTAAAATCCACTGATCTGCATTTATCCTTTGTGGGTTATGCACAGTGGAGGTGCTTGTACTTGAAAACTTTTTTGTATCGAGAGACGCAGTTATCCATATTTGATGAAGCTTGGGATGTAGAGGGCGGGATTTTGGTCTTGTTACATAGCAAGTTGTTGGGAACACAATGAGGCAATACAAAATGTATTACTTACAAACTGAAATTAACTTTTCCATCCACTAGCTAACAGGGCTAATGGATGGAAAAATCCACCGGCCCCACACGAGTTCTGTTGGGCCAGTATATTGTTTTGTATTTGCATTAACTGATAATTACCCTCAATGTTTCAAAAGCTAGTTGATGGGCAGAGACTGAAGCTGCCAGTCAGTTTGACTGACTGCAAAAGGTCTGTTATGGGCAGTTTTGGCTGTAGATGGTTGACATAATGGCTTTAGATGAAGGATTTAGTGCTAAAGTAGAATCAACGGGGTTAGGAGAGCAGAAAGGGAAACTGCATAACTGTTATGTACAAAATTATGAATTTGCAAGTGTCGAAAGAAATGTGTTTGATGCAATCCAAATTTGTGACAGCTGTTTAAATGAGGCAAAAATGTCATCAATTATTGGTTTAAGATTCGAAATGCCATTATTTCGCCAAATACGGAAAGCAGTCTTGTACTGAAAGTAGGTGTTTTGAGTCTATGGGGGCAAAAATCGATAGACTGTAACCTGAAATGCTGTCTAAACTGTGTTCAGATCCGAAGAGAATGACAAACAGGTTGGTTCTTACTGAATTTACTTACTACTTGCAAAATTTTGGTAATGATACTTGCCCTTCGGGCAGTCCGTTGTCCACATTTGGTTGTCCAAAAAAAAACGTAAAGTTGCCCATAATTGACCTGTGGACTGTGATTTGTACAAAGTACACTTTACTCAATATAGGTACAGTATCTCATGCCAAGGAAATGTATGTACATGGATTAGGGAGTGGTTAACATGTAGAAAACAAAGTACTGATTAGAGGAGAAACCTCAAAATGCAGTGAGGTAACGACTGGGGTACCACAGGGATCGGTATTAGGTCCTCTGCTATTCCTAATCTACATTAATGATTTAGATTCTGGTATAGTAAGCAAACTTGTTAAATTTGCAGACGACACAAAAGTAGGAGGAGTGGCAAACACTGTTGCAGCAGCAAATGTCATTCAAAGTGATCTAGACAGGATTCAGAACTGGGCAGACCCATGACAAATGACATTTACTAGAGATATAATGTGCTGTATGCAGGCAATAAAAATGTGTATTATAAATACCATATGGTCACATTCGGTCACATTCTGCACAATTTTTCTAATTATTCCTGGCAGAGGACAAGCTGCTGACCTCGCCTCTGCCAGAACACATTTTTAATAAAAACAATAACATAACATACCGTGCTTCACCATTATTTTTGTGTGTGTGTTACACAGACGATGCAAAGATCCCGAGTGACCTGCTAATGGTAATGCAAATAACCAGTAAAACTACTGCTGCCACCTTGTTGGTTGGTGGAAGTGAACGATATTTTGTCATTTATACAATGAAGCCGTGAACAGCCTTGTCAACGCTATATTAAATAAATAAATCAATTATTCAAACATAAAAAACTAAATCTGTGATATGTGAAGTATAATTTTACAATAAAGCTAATGTTAATCAGTTACATCAAACTACATAATCCAGAGAAATGTAAATATAGGACGTTGAAATTGTGTGCTATGCTGCAAGGTTTATAGAAGGCGTTTCTCTAAAAGCTGCGTGTAACATCAAAGAAAGCTGCCAAGAGCAGCCGACGCAGCAAGCTCTGGTAACAGAACGCAGCAATTGAAACTTGTATTCTCTGTCGTTGACCGTTTCCTTCAAAACCATTGTCAAAACAGACACTTTGCTAAAGCTGCAAGTACCATTGCTTGATTTAGAAGCATGTTTGCAGTTGAAAAATGCGTTAACTGGTGTATAAAGTAATTACGATAATTGCGGTGTAGAATAAAAGAAACCATGTCAATACCGTAGTGTATCTAAACGGCGGGAAACTGAAAAACCGGCATATATAGGAAGAGGGAGTGGGCTCGCTCCAGATTCGGCTGCCGGAGTAGAGCTGAAGCGTCTCATCTCCCAGAAAAAGCTTCAGCTCCGCTTGCAGCAAAAAAAGTAACTACATTAGGAAAGATAACCACGTAATAGGCCTAATATTTATTGGGTATAAAATGAATGCTGAATAAGATGTCTGTGTTATAAAGTGCCAGTTAGTGTTCTTCAGTTCAGATGCTGTATCAAAAGGGATAGACAGAAATGGAAGTTAGACTGAGAAGTTGTTTGCAGTTTGAACACCGGTACTGTATTTACTGTAGAAATATTGCATGAGTCACTAGTATAAGGAATTGGGGGGACACACTGTAGGAGCGTTGCATCTGGGCACGTTGTGATCGAGAACCTTATAACGAGGGAGCACTGTGTGTGTGTGTATATGTTTCAGTCTGCAGGGCTCGCAAAATCGCTAGCCCAACATTCCGTGAGAACCAAAAAAAATATGTTGGGCAACATATTTTTTTGGCTGCTTGCCCAACGGGCAATCCGATTTTTTTACTCTTAACAAGATAACGTTCTGTGTTTGAATCAAACAGTGGTTTCTCAATCGAGATTCCGCTCACAGATCATCCCGGTAAAACACGTTTAGAGGGATCAATGATCAATCGAACCCAGGGGGAAAAAAAAATAAAAAGTCGAATACGGCAGTTATTATCACGACTCACATTTAGCATGTGACATCGCTTTTTTCATTTCTTTAATATGATTAATAAAATGTACCGGTAATTTTATTTTAAATGTATGGTGCTTGCTTGTAACTTATTATACAGAGTGCAGCAACAGGCTCAGATCCAAACAGTCAGCCAAGTGTAGATATACTATTTACACCTCACTATATGGCCTTCATTTTACGATTAAATACTGTTTTGTTTTGTGTTTTTTAAAAAAACAAAAAAAAATCAAACTACTGCTGATGTTGGCTCGTACAACAACCGGCAACTCTACGCAACCGGCACGGCAAAGCATTGTTTTTTTTTCTTTAAATAAGAAACTAAGATTTCAATTAACATTTGAAATTGGGTGTACTGTATTCTTCAATGAATAGGATATAGCCAGACTACTGGATGCAGCATGCCACAAATAGGTACTGTACTTGTAATTCTGTTTTTATTCACAATCTCATTGCTATTACTATTATTAGTGCTAGTAGTGACAAATACTGTAATAACAAAGAAAATCAGAGAGTAAAACAGTACTAATATTGATAATTTAGCCAATGCCTTTATCCAAGGTGATTTCCTTAACATACTCCTGCAGCTTACATTGTTTGTTTTGGATTGTCCTTTTACTATAGAGAACAAAAGGCTTTGGACCCAAAGAGGGCTGTTATAACAAGGGTGTACTGTATTTGGTATTTGACTTGTATGCTTATAACACTTGCACATTTTAATATGCAATACGTGCACGTTTATTATTTCATTTATTTTTCACCTCCCACATTTAAGAGGGTATAAATAAGTTTGGATCAGAATCCAATATCATCCCTTACAAATAAGTAACATACTGCAAGTATACTTGTGCCAGAATTGTCTGGTTTTAGTATACTATTGGTACCATTATTCTATCCTATTTTGGCATAATAATACTTGCAGTATACAACTGTGTATTATTTTTGTAAATAGTGCAATATAGTTTTCAAATATTGGACATTTTCCAAGATTGTGTCTTGCTTCTCTTTTGCATACCTGCATTGTCTCTTGCTAGATATGCACCTCCAGATTCTGACATACTTTTAGAAAACCAGGAGCAAAAAGCTATAATGCTCTGCGGCTGCCCGCCTGTGTGGATAACTATCAAAAAAAGTAGTAGAAACTAAAACACAAGGCTGGTAAAAACAAATGGAAATCTGGAAAAAAGTATGGAATTTTGATGTTGAAAAAGTGTATGAACCCTGAGATACTGTACCTATATTGAGTACAATGTACTTTGTACACATCACAGTCCATAGGTCAATTATGGGCAACTTTGTTTTTTTTTTTTTTTGGACAACCAAATGTCGACAACAGACTGCCCGAAGGGCAAGTACCATTACCAAACTTTTGCGAGCCCTGGTGTGAGACTATTTTCTAAGCATTACCAATAGTAAACACTACCTATAGGAACTAAAGTATTAAAATCAACAAGCACATAAATAACCCCTTTGAAATTGTGCTTGTTGCGTAACTCAATCAAGACTGGTAAAAGCTGCTATAGACACTTGCTAAGAAATTTTTTTAATAATCACAGCATAAAACCTCCAGTATTAGTTTTATTTAAAACACTTAATACTACAGTAACAGTTATAAAAAAAGTCATACAATGTACTAAATTAACAGTATGTGAGAACACAGGAGCACCACAAATACAGAGTCCGATTACTTTCCACAACTTTGGTTTAATTAAAATAACATATTGCATAAGCAACATGGGTTGGTAATTAAAAGTGAAAAGGAACACAGCACTGCTGTATCCTTTTTTTTAATATATAGATATACTGACACATGTGAACAGTTAAAGACAATATTTTTCATGTTTTGTCATCAAATATTGTTAAGCACAGTTATTATACTGAAACCAGGTCTAGGAGACGATTGGAAAGTAAACGCTGTCTTGCAGGACAATGCTTGGTGCTTTCTTGCCGGACAGTAGTTGATGCTAATTGGCTTAGACACTAAATGCCCACATGGAGATGCTAATTGGTTAAAACAGTAAAATCTTAACATTACTGCAGACAGTGCAGCTCTACCATGCTCAAACGTAAACTAAGATCAACAAGAGAAAGGTTGTGAGTGCGGCTGCGCCTCTAGCACCCGTCCTTGTGCCCAAAAAAGAAGGCAATAAAAAAAGATTGCGCCAGACCAAATTAACCTGCATTTGGCAGATGCTAATTTCAAACTCTGCTGTAGGGATGGCTGTTGAGGCCTTAAACACACCAAAGCCAAGTGAATGCAATAGGCTTCAACGGCATCACCTATTTGCATTTGGTATTACGTCATTGTGTTCCCAGTGGCTAGTTTCTTTTCAATGTCAAAGTGCACCATTCTGTGTAGGCTGTATCAGCCACAGCATATACACAAACTAAGTAACTTTATGCCAGTTCAATATATTTATATGCATGGGGATTATACTGAAGGAGCCAGACTGAGAATGGCTGTCAAAACCCTTGTGTTTTTTTTTTTTTGTTTGTTTTTTTTAGCCTAGTTGAGCGGTTTGGGTGTATACTGAGTACCCAAGTGCTGAGTGCTGCCAGTGGTGCTCCGTCAGGAATTCAGTTCCATATCCTGGACATCTACATGGAGGAGTTGGCTACTGTTGGAGCAGAGGAGGTATAAAATATGTATTGGTAGACATGACAATAATTTTGTGTAAATAAGGGGAAGAAGCCATTTGTTTTAAAGGTAAGCTGTTTTTTGTGTTGAATTTTCTTGTTAATGTTTGTTTTGTTTTTTTTATTTCAGCTCACAGCAGAACAGAATTTGAAGTTCATTGATCCATTTTGTAAGATTGCTGCCAAGACAAAAGAGTAAGTAATTATTATTGTCATTTGGCCCTGTCCACACTACATAACCGAACTCGAACCGTACTCAAATGGTTTAATCCAGCTCAAAGCATCCACGCTGAAATACTGTTTCATCTTTAGTCCACACACTATTAAAATAGTTTGGTTACAGTTCCTAGCAGTGCAATGAACAGTAGAAATGAATACAATAATATCCCACCATGCACTGTGTTTTATTTTAAAATAATGTGTTATGCTTCATATTAATAGAAGTGCGTATTGCTAAAAATAAGTAAAATAAGTATTTTGGAAAAAAGTAAATGCAAACACAGAAGTAGGACTTGAAGTTTTTGGGTTCTATTTTTAATCAGGTGACGTCCCTTTAAACAAATTGAGCTGATTCTGTGTTCATAAAACTCAGAAAAAAAGCGGTTTTATTAAAGCGGTTTTTGTTTATACCTTCATATCTTGCCTGAGCCTAATTCTGGTGCCCTTAAATTCATTTCAAACAGAGCTGACAAAGTATGTGAATTGTACATCCCTGAGCCTACTTTTAACTTGCATTTCATTTTTACACCTATAATTTAATGTTGTGCTTTTGTTATTTTCCCAACCAGTTCAATAGAGAGATGTCCTGACAGATTTTTTTTAAACATAAAAGTGAATACGTAATGCAGAGTATACACTAACAGCAAGAAAGTGTCCTGAGGGCATCACAATTCGAGGGCATTTGTCATTTACTCCCACCTTTCATTTGCAGAGCTCGGCAACTCTACGAAATCAACCCACCCCCAACTCTAACCTTAAGCAACCCCAGCCCTTAAACCTAACCTTTACCGAACACCTAACCCTAAACCTAACTATTAAAAATCATCTGCTCTCGAGTTGGTAGTGTGGACGCTAACCGTATTTAGCACTTTTAGCCGGTTTAAATGCAAACGTATACGGTTTAAAGGCATAGTGTGGACAGGGCCTTTAAGATTTGGAAATTCAGTTCCTTATAACAACTGGCAAGATGTATTAATAATAGTCTGTAGACCCAAGTGAAGTTCAAAAGCTAATGAAAATGTTTAGGGCTGGCACTTGTGGTACTTAGTTATCAGGATAGTCTCCATTGGCCAGTTGCAATGGATATGAGAGGTTAGTCCTTAGTTGTGTACCAAACTGTGTAACTGCTGATAATGTCCAGTACTACTGTTATTAATTGCAATGAAAAAACACAAGAAACAACCCTGAATATCAGCTGCTCCACCAATGTTAGATCCATTTATTTATTCTTTCATTTATACTGCACAGAATATCTGTAGTTGGTGTTTCCTTATTTTACGGGTCTTCATTCAAAACGGGGACCATGTGAACTGATCCCGCCTGTCTCTCCTTCCATCCTTCTGTCTGCATGTCTGTCACATGTAAGGAAGTTATCCTGTTCACCAGACATTTTCATCTTCAGATTTATCATAGCCTCCAATTGACCTTTCATTTACATTTGGGTGTAAACTCCTGATTTTATACAAATATTCTTAACCAGTACATTCTCTTACTTTTTATTTAGCACTTTATTTGAAACTTCAGCTTCTCAACTGTAATATAGTTACTTAAAACTGCTCAAGAAAAAAAAACTAAACTCCTCAAACTGCATGGTGATTTAGCTGCGTTTACCATACTCGGACTGGGCCACTCATGAAAATAAGATATCTTAAACCTTTTTGGCTACAAAATTAAAACCTTACTGGGTCTTTATTCAGCACTCCAGATAAGCTATGTAATGGCTGTTTTACATGTTGAAAAAATATAAATTACATGTGTGGCAGGCTGGCGAGTAGAAAGAGGCCCAGAGACAGACTGCAGTTCAAAAACATAACTTTTATTATAAATAAACACAAAAATGAAAGGGCACAAGGGCCAAAACAAAGCGATTTAAACACAAAAAGAAAGACAAAAAGCAAAACTTACAAAAATAACAATTTCCAGGCTGGGCAATGCCTTCACTGGATTCAAACTTTCCAAACAACCAAAAAACCAACCTGCTTCCTCAGCTCCCTCCTCTCAAATGAGAAGCAGAGGCCTCCTTTTATGTCAGGTGGCTGGGTGCTGATTGATCGTTAATTAACCTAATCAACTAATCAACCCCAGCCACCTGAACATAATAAACCCAGGCAGGTAGGGGAAATTAACCCCATCCCTGCCAATTTAAAAAGGGCAGAGCTTTACTCTGCCACAGTATGATATTTAAGTTTGAATGTGGAACAAATACAATTTTGCTGCACAGCTTGATGTTTCAATGGTCAGTTGTGAACATATTGCATGTGTTTGCTAGAGAAGGGATCATAGAAACGTGACAAGTCCAGGATTTCAATAAAAAAAATTAAAACATAGTTGAATCCATTCGCTTGCAATGCGTATTTGACTGGTGCAGTAGGGATTTATTTAACACAGTATATTATAACTAATATTTCCACTAAACAAATGTTTAATGCAAAAGTAAACTTTTTCATAAATTCCCATTTTCACTTTTGATATGAAGTCTTTTAGCTCCGAACACGTTATTTAAAGATGAGAAGGATTGTTCTGTGTCAACGCTGTTGACTGGTATTGCGAAGCATCCCAGGGCAACTACCACAAGAGCTGGAAATCAGGGTTTAATGCTTCTCCAGAACTGTAAAATGTTCCTCATTTCTTGATTTGCTTCACAGTAAACCCGATATTCTCTCTGCTGGAATGGTGTTCGTGAGATATTTTCAAATACCGTGGTCTTACAAATGTTAAGGCGTTTTAGCTTTATACGGCTCAGATACACAGCATGCACTGTGTATAAAGGTCAGCATGCACTGTGTATAAAGGTCAGCATGCACTGTGTATAAAGGTCAGCATGCAAGGTGTATAAAGTGGCACTGTAAAAGTCACAATCACTTTCTATTTACACAAGACTTTCTCACGGTTTTCCTGGTAGAATTTAAATTAATGGCAAAACTCACTGGTTCCGTGACAGTGGTGACCACTGTGACATAATCGTATCCTTTGTCAACGCTTGAGTTACAATACCATATTAAAATTAAGGGAAGATTATAATGCAGCAAAGTGTGTTATTTAGCTTCCTAAAATGTCGGCAGCTTAGTGCTGAAACTGCCAATGCTTTTTCATTGTACAAACAAATACGGATTTGCTTGACGGTATTGTTCGCTTTGGAATTTAATACAAATGTTGGTTTGTTTGGGAAATTCATAACCGTTGCATTCCTAACTTTACTTTGTCACCAGTGGATGAGTGTGTTTGTTGCTTTTGGGGAATTCTTTCTGATAGCAATATGTTTGCATACTTTTTTACACCCGCGCTTATAGAGATTTTCAAATCAATCCAACAACTGGTCATGAGCTTTCACAGAAATATGTCCTACAAGAAAGCATTAAAAAGCTTGCACACACACTTGCAAAGAAGTTAAACAGCCATTGTATTTATAAAAAATTATATAACGTGACAACGGTAGAAGACCTCCAGTTAACTCTGCTCTGTTTGCTTTTCCTGTATTCTAGTCACCTGCTCATGCAGGCAGTAGCACATAGTATATTTGATGAGATTGTGGACCAGTCTCCATTTGCCATTGAAGACTTGATGAAAGAGGTGCAGCAACAGGGACGAAATGTGTCTGACTCAGAAAATCGAGATCTCTCCAAGTCGAAAAAGTCAATCGGACGGCAACTAAAAGGTGAGCACAATTTCTTTGACAGGAAATCCTGGTGGGGCTCTGACTAACTGTGGAAAGGCTTGCAGTCTTCGTTAGGTGGTCTTTTAATTGAGAAAATAGTTTCCATGAACTGGCAGAATGTTGCTTCAAATGAAGACTTCAATCTGGTTGTATTCTATGTGCCAGGTAAAGAAGCTGAAAAAAAAAAGCAGAATTTGGAAGATGACTCTGAAGGTACCATTGAAATGTCTGAAGGTGATGGTGAGGATATTGGGCCTGTTCTTCAGGTAAGTGTTTTATTTATTATTTTTTAGATAGAGTTAGCCACCAGACCCTGTCAACTGAACAGTAAACAAGAAAAAAACTCTTCAAAGTAGTTTTTTTAAATGTTATTTATCTAAGGGCAGTTTTTTTTTTTTTTTTTTTTTTTTTTTTTTTGCCCAAGTGCAATGCACATAGGATGGCGAAGGAATATAAAAAAGCCTGTCTACAGTCCATTTCATGGTTCGACATTAACCATGGTCCGGTGGCCTGGGGCCGGTAGAGAGCTCAGTTTGGCCGGTAGTTGTGAAGCACCACATTCCCGACTGGGACGGTTACATTTAACTAGTATAATATAATATATATAGTGCATATGGCTTCTGTTTCATGAATCCAGGAAAACAGGCCTGTGTGTCAAAAAGCTGAAAATTAATTTTGAAACCATTTTGTAAAAACATGACTATGAACTAATTCTAACTTTCCCACCATGTGTCATTTATTGTACAGTCAGAATCTGAGACTGCGTGCTGAAGTGCTGTGTTGGTACTCGTTCCCACGGCAAATCTTTTACAAATCGGGTTTTCTACAGCTAAGCAACTAATAAGCCAAAAGGAAAGCGCTGAAATGAATAAATCATAATGTAATTATGAAAACAAATGAAGATGAACATTTAGAGTGGAGGCTTCATATGACGGAGAAAAAGTAATGTTTTGCCTTGTTTGGCGTCATTTTCTCACAATTGCAGATAAAACAGCAGCTTTATTTGTTGTGAATTCAACATTTTGTTTGCATCACATCCAGTATTACATTAAGATGTCTCGATTTTGATACCCAGATACGCAATCGAATTGTCTAACTTTTAGATTTGTCTAACTTTTTCGATAATTTTCGAACGTTCTACATATTGTTATTTTGCATTATGAATATGGTTTTAATAGTGTTTATTAGGATTAGGGATGGACATAGTTTCCTATTTGAATACACAGGGTGCAGCATTTTTGTGTATTCGCTTACTCGAACTCTGGTCCCTTACGCTCCCAAGAATAAAAAGCAAACACGTGTGTACAAGCAGACAGCATAACTGTGTAAGCCAGTAAAGTTTAGCTGGGTTCACAAATTGTACAAACAATGTCCAAGATGAGATTTCTTCGCTCTGTACCTTATTTCCTTAGGCAGAAGTTTTTTTCTTTTGTTTACTGAATTAAAGTACAAAGAACTCAATGAGCAGTAACGTCACAGTGCGTATCTCTTCCAATTAAAACAGCAGTAGCATAATATTGCGCAAACCACCAAATAATTTTTGCTGTAGTGTATTCAGAATAAAATAACCTATCATATATAGCAACCTAAACATTCTACATCTGTTTAATTCTAACAAATAATACTTAGATATTGTAACCTGGCCAAAATAGAAAATACATTACTAATTACAATTAGCCATCAAGTACTGACATCAGATGAAGTCAAGTTACTTTGTTTATTCAATAACCTGTAAATAATTCAAAACAGGAATCCCTGGTTGCACTTTTAATGGTCAGTGCAGATGTTGCCGTTACTTCATCCATTCACAAAGTCAACAGTAGGTGTTTTACATTGAACCACAGTCCAGAGTTAAAAGAATAACTCCTTTTCAACTCCAAGTATCTTCCATTTTCTTATATTTACTCAATTGTGCTTAACATTTAGTATGTCTTTATATTTATCATATTGTTAAATTACCTTTCTAATTTCAGTGTTACCCAAGTTTGGATTACTGTACTATTAAGTACTTACTTCAGCCATTAAAATGTATATAGCAACATATTGAAAGGCTTCGTTTAACCACTTTCTTTTGAGGCATGGGATCTGTTTGGTTACCACAGACAGTTAGAAACATACTGAAAATAAAAACCATCATGAAAAAAAAGTGTATATATTGGGCTAGATATAATTGCATCCGGGCGAGTAAAAACATTAGCTCAGTGGCCCGAGGGGCGAGTAGTTACAAATCTAAACTTGGAGCCCTGCATTTGTTCAGCACTTGGCAGGCGCGTCCAGTCCAATTTTATTTTCACACGCGCTGTTTATTTTACACACTCTGTTTTAAAATAATTTTTTTTCAGAGTAAAACAGGTTTAAAAGGCATTGAATCGCAAAAGGACACTCAGTGCTGTATCTCTAGCCAAGCCCCACCCCTTGTTCGCTGTATTTTTCACATACCTCTTTATAGACGTGCATACTGATAAATCCTTGTTTTATCACCAAACTCCTCAATAATGCGATCCAAGACATTATTTTATTACTATAACAAAATAAAAGCTCTGTAAATGTCTGTGATGTTCTTTGAGCGCTGAGGGCAGAAGCAGCTATTTCCTTTGTGTCTGTGTTCTCTCCTGTAGTCGGTCTCACTCGGCCATTGGATGGTTTTATCTGCCTTTTCTGTAGATAAAACGACTAGAGACCTGTGCTTTACATCTTTTTGATATTGGACAGGAAAGGGAAAATTGTAATCCTAGGACAGCAAAGGGTTAAGATACGTAGTTTGTGATTGCTTGCAGTGTGCAATAGTTTTTTCTCCGTACTAGCACGGTATGCGTTGGCCCCTAAAGGTGAAATTCTATATGCGGAGACTACTGTATATATGTTTTTTATCTACGTTTTCAAACAGGATTTACAAGATTCAATTGTGCTAGCATTCTTGCTATGAATCGGCAGAAAGTTCCAAAGACTAGGGGCATTATAACTAAATGCCCTTGCTCCGACAGGGTTCAAGCGAATTTTAGGGACTATCGTAAGATTAGCGTTTTCCAGTATCGGTGAATGACCAGGGACATATGGGGTCAGTAGATCTTGAAGATGAGAAGGTCCAAGTCCACGTAAGGCCTTACAGGTAATAAGAAGAACTTTAAAATATGTTAATTGCGATTCATTTTTTTTTAGTCGCTTGACAGCCCTAATATAACATACACAGTCGAAGCAGCTTAAGCGAGACGCCCCTGTGGAGTGAACAACCAGCCTGCTTAAGCAGGCATCTTGTTAAAGAGAAGTACAGTTAAACAACACAAGAAGTTGAATTAGTACAGCTGCCAAAGTACACAAACACGCATGAACAAGTATTTAAAGCCAAAAAAGCACATTATTGCTAATTGTGTTACTTCAGTGCTGTAATTTTGTTTACTGAAAATATTTACGTTGTCTACAATACATAATTTACATAGTGTTGTTTGCAATGTAAGTACTGATTTAGACCTGGGAGGATCTGTTAGCCAGTTCTGTGCTGCTGCTGAATCAGCATCCTGCTTTTTGCCATGCTCATGTCTAAGCAGTCTGGTGTCTTTGCTTCCCTCTGAGTGGATGCTGGTGCAGGGGTGATACAGTGCTGTAATGAAACAGACAGATGTTTGTAATCCTGTTTGGAAAGAGTATTTTATAACCAGGTCTGGTGACCAAAACAGTAATTCCCCGGCAATGCACAAAGTGTACGGCACGGGGTAAGCAATAATGGGATTGCAGTCCCAAAGAATGAACAATAAATGTCCACACCACAATAATACCAACACGGTCAACAGTCCTGGGTGCGTGCAGTAGTGCTCGTGGTGGGTGGTAGTTTATTGTGTGACAGTAGTGCAATGCTGTTCCGGTTTAGTGCTGGCCCTTGGCGACAGCTCCGGAATCGTGTTTGCAGTCTACTAATCTAAAAACAAGACAAATTACACAGATAGATAAAAAAAAACTCACGATACTGTTCTTAATACAGTGGGTCTCTCACGACCACCTCGGTTCAAAACACAAACCAAAGCGAAGTAACAGATTACGATTCTCCGTCCCCTTTTATGCTGTCACACAAGAGCCCTTGGTAAACGAGTGCAACCTCCTCCAATCTACGGCTGCCACGTCGTTTCCCTTCAGGGTCAGTGCGTTAGTTTCTCCTTTCTAGTTGGCAGACTTCCCTTGAACCCTGGGAAAGAAATGTCAGGCCAGCCTGTCCGGGGAACTCTGTTCTTGCTGCTTAGCGCCCTCACAGGTCGGGAGGGAGATTTACAACCAAGAATCGTATTTCTGTCACGTATCCCACTTCTCAGAGTGGAGCCGAAGGAACACTCTGCTGAATCTATCTTTCCCATTACTCCTCCCCAGGGGAAAAAAAAATCAACATTTTGATGGTCTTTCCCCGCATGGTGTACCATGTGTTACATAAAGGGTTGCAACACCAGATACCACAGAGTTATTCGGGCGTTGCTGCCCTTCATTGTACTTAACCACTTGAGTGGGGCGTGGTCTATGACGAGATTAAATTAATATCCCAGCAGGTAATAGCGTAAAGAGTGAGTAGCATATTTAATGGCCAAACACGCCTTTGACTACGGAGTAGTTGGTAGCGTCTTTTTACTGAGATACAGTATCAGGTCTTGTACTCTATCTCCCTTTTGGGACAAGACAGCACCCAAACCCACTTCTGACGCATCAGTGTAGAGGATGAATCTCAGGTGTGATAAGAGTTGGGGCCTGGCAAAGCTTATGCTTAATATTATCAAACTCTCCCTGACACTCAGCTGACCACTTAATTATTTGGTGCACTCGTTTTGTTAAGGTCTACTAAAGCGTTAACCACTGTGGCATATTCGGGGATAAAGCAGCAGTAATAACCGGCTAATCCCACTAGTGACCTCACCAGTGTCTTGGTTTTGAGGATAGCTGCATCAACTAAAGCCTGGATTTTGGTGACAACGGGTCCTCACCCTTCCATTTCCCATTAAAAATCTCAATTATTGAGTCTGTCTTGGCAAACGCACATTTTCGCAAGTTAGCAGTCATAGGGTACCCTTAGAGCCTGAAGGACGACTCTGACCCTAGCCAAATGCTCTCGCCAGGTGGAGCTGTATATGACCACATCATCAGTGTACGCTGCTGTATATTCATGATGTGGACATAAAACCTGTTCTCTGAAAAGCAGCGGCCACACCCTGTAGCCCAAACGGCTTGGTTTTAAAGTGGAACAGCCCTTCTGGTGTTGAAATTGCGGTTTTCTCTGTAGAACTGCAGGTTAAGGCCAGTATCCCTTTGTCAGGTCCAAAGTAGAGATAAGCTTCGTCTTTCCCAGTCTACCTAGAAGTCCATCTACCCAAGGCACAGGGTACTCGTCGAACTTGGCAATAGCGTTTACCTTCTGGAAGACCACACAGAAGCGGTTGGTGCCATCTTTCTTGGACACAATGACAATTGGACTGCACCACTTGCTCCTGGAAGGCTCAATCACCCCCAAGTTTGATTTGTCCCATACCTCTTTGCAAACGCCATTTCGTCGACTTTCCGTGATCCGGTAAGTTCTCTGTTGTTCTTTGACATCAGAGGGAGAGATGATGTCATATCAACCAAGTTAGTCCTGCCGGGCAAGTCAGAAAAACATCGCTGAACTCCTCTAATGCTGATCTGGAACCAATTGTTCCCCCATCAAAATTATTTTAGTGCTAGGAGTCTCTGGACAAGGGCCAAATCACTTAATCACTGCCATTTTGAAAATCGGCCAAATCCAGATGATCTCTAAGTAGGAGCACATGCTTCACTACATTTTTAGACAAGCCTCTGTGCTCCTCCCATCCCACTCAACAGATCGACGCTGCCATGAGGCTGTCGGCCGTACAAGAGCTCGAAGGGGAAGAACCCTGTCTAACTCTGCAGCACCTCATTCACTGTAAAAAGGAGGTAGCAAAGAAGCGATGTCCGGTGTCTCAGCATCTGATTCAAGGTCTGATTAAATCGTACCACCAAACCGTCCATCTGTGGATGATAATGTATATTAATATTTTATATAGCTGCTGTAATGTTTTAGACAAAAAGTTGGTTCCATGATCAGTGAAAATCTACTTGGGGGTCCCTACTCTAGCCATAATCTGCATTAACTCTGTGGCTATTGCAGCAGCACTAGTGGACCTCGGTGGAACTGCCTCCGGTTGTCCCGTTACATAATCTACCACTACCAGTATATGCGTAGAAGGTAGCAAAGGGCCCGCTATGTCCATTGCAGTGCGCTAAAAAGGAGTGGAAATAATCGGCATTGGAACCAAAGGGGTGGGTCGCACAATTCGCTGGCAGTCTGGGCATGTGTCTACATAGTTCGACACATCAGTATGAAGTCCTACCAATAGAATCGAGCCAATAACCGTTCCCTTGTCTTGTCAGCTCAGAGGTGCCCCGCAAAAGGATATCATTCCCCAGCCTCATGATCTCGGTCTGAGAAGACGGGGGAACCAGTAATTGTGTTACAGGCTGTTCTGTGCCTGCTGCTGGGTTTACCCTATACAGTAATTGCCCTTAATACTGAAGTGTGGATATACTAGTACCCCAGCGCCATCAACATCCTTACATTCAATAGACTGGACCTGCCCCCAAGCATGCACTAGTCATGGGTCATTGTGTTGGCCTCCGCACTATGTACCACATGTCTGGTATATTGAGAGGGGCAGGAGTGGTATCTGCCCTAAATGGCCCTGTAACATTGCCCTCTTGTTCACACTGTGTTCCAACTCCCATTGACTGCCGTTTGTTACCACCCGAGCGCTCTCCCACCAGACCCCAGCCTTGTCTTAGTGATGCTCCCTCCCATTTTGCGGTCCTGCTCTCTTCATTTTTCTAGGGCGGAAAATAGGAAAAAACATTTCAGCTTGAAAAGGAAACACTTCACCAATTCGTTCCCTTTTCATTTTTTCTGCCATGTTTACGTGTGCGGCTGAGACTTACATCACGCCACGTAGTCTTCTTTGTTCAAGACTGAACAGATTCAATTCTTTTAGCCTGTCTGCGTATGACATGCCTTTTAAGCCCGGAATAATTCTGGTCGCTCTTCTTTGCACTCTTGCTGCTCTAGAAAGAGTGCAAAGAAGAGCGACCAGAATTATTCCGGGCTTAAAAGGCATGTCATATGCAGACAGGCTAAAAGAATTGAATCTGTTCAGTCTTGAACAAAGAAGACTACGTGGCGACCTAATTCAAGCATTCAAAATTCTAAAAGGTATTGACAGTGTCGACCCAAGGGACTTTTTCAGCCTGAAAAAAGAAACAAGGACCAGGGGTCACAAATGGAGTTTAGAAAAAGGGGCATTCAGAACAGAAAATAGGAGGCACTTTTTTACACAGAGAATTGTGAGGGTCTGGAATCAACTCCCCAGTAATGTTGTTGAAGCTGACACCCTGGGATCCTTCAAGAAGCTGCTTGATGAGATTTTGGGATCAATAAGCTACTAACAACCAAACGAGCAAGATGGGCCGAATGGCCTCCTCTCGTTTGTAAACTTTCTTATGTTCTTACATTAATTCTTTAAATTTGGTCAGTCTCAGCCCAGAATAACTGGGTGTGGCAACCTTTCCGCCACCCCTACTACCAGGTGACATTTTATTGGTCCTACTGATAAGTATACTTTTAGTGTGGGCAGCGTTCCCTCTAAGCTTTTAGATACTGAGAAACTTGCCGTTTTGACTGAGAGGATAAATTATCAGTAAGAAACCTTGGGCCACTCTTTAACCCTTTTAATATATTTTTGTTGCATTATACAATTTTGAAGCAATATTCCAACATAAGTATCTAAAAAATTTTAAAATTTAGTTTAAATTTAAGCAAGACATTTATTGTGGCTCTGCCTCTGATTTTGAATCATCCTCTTATCCTATGCAGCCCTGTCAGTTGTTATCATAGATATAGACTGCATGCTTAACTGGTGGCCTGCATAAAATTGCTTTATACTACTGCATAAAACACTGGCATCTGCACTGCCTTCAGTAGTAACCATCTTTAGGGCTACTAATTGTTCCATTGTTGGGAATACAAATTCAGTTTTTCAAAAATGTCCAGTTCCATTTGTGCCCTCTTTATATCAACATATTAATAATTAAATATGGCATTTGAACATAAATATAATGTTGCTAGTTAAAATAAGTACATTTTAATAAATATTACCACAATTTTTTTTTTTTTTTTCAATCAGACTCTTCTTGCTGTAATAGTAAGTAAAGCACCTGAAGACACTTCAAACCTTTCATAATGTTTATAGACATCACTTGACTCATTGCTGGCATTAAAATAAGCAGGAAAACCTAAGCTATATTGCAACAGTTCAGAAAACCAAAAGTCCAGCACAGTTGTGAGAATCATTTACAGTCTTCCACTAACACAGTAGTTCAGTCTACAAATAAAGGTGTTTTGAAAAGACCTGTTTAGCTTATTGCTGACATTTTATAATAACATTAAAAATAAGAAAGTTTAATAACAGTCCAGCATTGTCATGTGAGAGTAATCCTATGTACAGTACTCCACAAATTAAGTTTAGCGTTTTACTGGCATTATAATAACCAGGATAAAATATGAAACATAAAGGCATGCTGACTGACTCGTTGCTCTGAACCAGGTTGACTGCTGTGTATTACCCGATTGTAATTTAAATAGCGCCCCTTTTAATGTAAATGCATAATTAATCCTCAATTGTTTCTTTCCTAATTCTGCAGTGTTATTTGCAAGATTTAAAAAGAGGCGTGTCTCCAGACAGAATGTCTTTATGAAACCAACAGTGTGACTACATCCTTTACACAGTAAAGTGATCAATTTCCTTTCAGGATTGTATAGCTAGAAAAAGTTTTGAGCTAATTTCTTTGTCAATTTCAGACACAAGAAATGGTTAATCAATAGTATTATTTTAAGTATACAAATAACAAACAGAAATCAGAAAAGTTAGTAAGTAAATCTCTTGGTCTCTGAGCACAAAACACAATTCCAAAGCTCCTGCTACATTCATGCTTGACTGAAGGCAGTTTAAATATGACACTGCCTTTCTCCTAGAACAGCAGCAGCAGGCAGCAGCCTGTGATGTACCTAGTCCCTCACTCACACACACACACACATCCAGTGCACAGAGTACATCTGAGATAATGCAGATAATCTTAATATATCACATTAAGCTTATCAATGCTTAAGTATATGGCAAGTTACTTTTAAAGAAATTCTTCGTATAACAATGAGGTAGATTACTTATAGTTAGTTCAAGTTTCACAAAGTTATTTCACACACAAAGTGTGCAAACTAAATAATTAACAGTTCAATTCTATGTGAATGTGTTACAATTAATTAATTTAGTTCCATGAAAGGAAAATGCAACTGGAATTGTACTGGAGTTCCTTGGAGCTTAGACTTTTGGTGTTCTGGTTTGGAAACTGAATCTGTTGAAGGGTCCAGTACAAACCTCTCCTCTCAGCAACAAAGTCTTCAGTCCCACGTTGTATCGAAACTTGGCAGCAAGGTTTCAATTCTCGATAGAATCAACAAACAGCTGCAACAAAGTCTCCAGTCCTCGTTATAGGATCCACAACAGTGCCCGTCCGTTTTGCCCTCTTTGTTGAATCTTTAGGTAGCAGGGCACAGTTTCTTTTGGATGCTGTGGTTTTAGGTGTACAGCAGACCCAGACTGACTTGTCTAATAACAGTCGCTGCAAGTTTTACAGCAGTCTTCTTGCCGGGCCTCCGTCTCGTTGCTTGTAGCAGTTGACTCGCTTGCAGCTTGCTTTCTCGTCTTGGGTCTGTTCCAGGCAGAGTCCCGTCTTGATTCAGTTTATAGGCAGAGTCCCGGAGTCGCAGCTTTGCTTAGCAGAGTGACAGCACCTTGCTCAGCATTCAAAAGGTTCAATTTTGCTTTAATTTTTATAGTTTTTTCACTCTGCTGAGTAGCCACGTTCATGAGATCGTTTGTGAATCTTGCCTTTTCAACTCACCAGTCTTGGAGATTTGTCCTTTATCTCTTTCCTTTTGTCCAGCAGCTGCTTGTTGCAGTTGGGAGTGGTTGACATCTATACTTTGACTTCCTTGCACCAAACCGCTTGTGTTTGCAGTTTCGCAGTCTCTTCACTGTCCTTTCAGCCTCACCCAGTCCAGATGCCCCCTTTGTTGCCCCCATCTTCAGTTCGGTATTCCTCCCAGGAACCAAGGGGCCCTTTTTCCTAAGACACAGCAGTTTCATTAATTAGTCCAGTTAATCATTAATACATGTTCATGTATTATTATATTCAGGGAATATGTCCTACAATAGCTTTATTAAAGGCAGGTAACGTGGAAAGAAATAAACTAAACAATAATGAAATACACAATTAATTTATCTTACTTCGGGAAAGCTCCGCATTTTTCAGCATAGAAGAATGCAGTGCTTTGCCACTGTTGCGTTCTATTTGCTTTCTTATTCTTTGTGTTTACAACTGGCATTATGTTAATGGTATTGACTCGTATATGATCACGCGAATTACAGCAAAACTAAGAATACTATCGAACCACCCTCATAGATAATCAGATTTCTTTTAGCTCTGGCTTACTGAAACATTGCTGTTTTTTTTCCGCCAGTCTACCATGTGGTCACAAAACCGTTCTGCAACCACCCTGGTACTTGTCTTCGGTACTCCCTGAACCGTACCCTGTGAGTCTCTGCCGTTGTGCTGAGGTAACGGTGGATGGCCATCTTGACCAGGTCGTAACTGGCGGCGATGATCTCGCTCCTAGCCTGGTAGACTGCTTGAGCCTCCCCAGCTGGGTCCCAGCTGTCTTGCCCAGAACTCCGGCGGCCATGACGTCGTGGTGGCCAGCCACTTAAACGCGACCAGATACGCCTCTGGGTCATCCTCCACAGACATTGCTGGTGTTCCTGTAGGAGTTGATGCTGTGTAAAGTGCCAGCCGTGTCTGTTCAAAGAGCGCAGTGTAACGCTCTACTATGTCCAGCACCTATAGCAGCTCCACCAGTCCGTATCTCACTCTGACACCACGTGTAATGAAACAGACAGAGACAGTTTATTGTTTAATAAAAGCAAAATTCTAAAAGTTAAATTTTATTTGTGTGTTTTGTGGGACAGTGTGGGGCAAGTAGATTTTTCTAGCATTTTTTCAAAAATTGCACACCCCTGCTATTGTAGAAAGTGCTGCGTTCATAGTTATGTCTACGCAGGTTAAGCTGCCATGCTTCAGAGAAAACTTGGTAAAGTTCCCATTTTATAATTTTTTTTAATGACAAAATGGCACTGCACACTAAAGACTGATGACGTAGGAAGGAGTCTAATATGAAAAACATTAGTATGTGTCTGGGTATATAACTATAGTAAGTGAGGACTGGAGAGGAGGCTAATATAGGGCTAGTGATTTTCCATTCTTGGGAATAGCAGGTTTTTAAAATTGCCAATTCTGTTTTTGCACCTTTTTATCAACTTAATAATTAAGCTTGGCATTTTAACATAAATATAATGTTGCTAGGTAAAATAAGTACATTAATAAATATTACCACAATTTATTTATTTATTAAAGCCAAGATTTTCAGTAACTCTTGTTAAAAGTTTAAAGTTAAATTTCAGTTTGTTTGCTTTTTCAGCTATAAAAAGGCACAAGTAAACCGCATGTTATTTTATGAAAATGTGTCTGGCCACTGTTTACTGAGAAGAAATGACAAGGAATGGGAAATAAATAAAATGCATTGTCAACTTTGTGTACTATTTATTTTGGGAATAAAAAGAATGTTTAACTTGAACTCCTGTTCGGTGTTCTTTGATTTGTAATTGGTGTAAAGCAAGTCCTACACAACTTATTCTTTACTGCTGGGATATTTTCCTATTTACATGTTATATTGTAAAAATAAAGACACACACGGACCATGGCCACGGCCCCTGCTGCTATGTTGTCACTGTCTGCGTTCAGAGCAATACAATGGCTTGTATTTTTGAAAAACGAACAAATATTTTAAATTATGAGCAAATATCTGAATATGAAAATCCTGTGTTCGTCCCAGCACCAGTTATAACACGACCCATTAAAGTGTGGAATCGCTTTTAACATGGTAAGGTTGTGGCTCCCATTTCCCCCATAACTCGGTTTGAACGTTGCATTTTAATGTTTTACATTACCATATTTAAACCCATTTAAGTTAAAAGTAGGACATATAGTACTTATAAACCTCCTGTGCTTGCACTGTGTATATATTTTTTTAAAATGTTATTTAAATGTCATTTTTAATGTTACAAAACAAGTACGAAACAACTTAAGTGTGAGAACGTCCACAGAAAAAGGAAGGGTATTTTTTTTAAAAAAAGGTAGTACTAGAGGGGCAAAACAATTGCATCCCAAAAGTAGACCAATCAAAGTCTAAAACAAAATGTCCAAAAAGGTTTATAGATCAATTAAAAAAAAAAAAAAAAAAAAGAGCAAAAAAGGCACTTTATAGAGCGTTTAAAAGGGACCAAGAACAGAATACACAGAGAGTTCTTGGAACTGCAAGCGCGCGTCAAGTTCTTGGAACTGCAAGTCAAAAAGGAAGTCAGAAATGCCAAGAGAGAGAGAAATGAGGATTGCTAAGGGAGCTAAAACCAATACTAAAAGTTTTTCCAATGTTATAACATCAAAAGTACATTCAAGGAGGCGGTCAGACATACAAATGGCAAAAACATAGATGAAGAGAAAGAGATAGCAAATATATTAAATGATTATTTTTCACAAGTTTTTACAAAGGAGAATACAAACAATATAACATAACTTTAGCATAACAGACACAGAAGTGTTAAAGGGACTAGGAGTTCTTAAAATAAATAAATCCTCTGGGCTGGATGCGGAAGAAGGAATCTTTGAAAAATACCTCAGAGCTTATGTTGACTCAGAAATGTCTTCATCTAGACAATGTGGGGAAGCTATAAAAAAAAAAAAAAAAAGCCAACAAAATGCTTGGATATACAGTGCTACCTCGCTATAAGGCATTTGATTATAACGTGCCTCGGCTGTAACTTTTCTGCAGCATGTTCCCCAATTCCTTATACTAGTGCTACATGCAATTTTTCTACAGTAAATACAGTACTGGTGTTCAAACTGTAAACAACTTCTCAGTCCAACTTCTGTTTCTGTCTCTCCCTTTTGATACAGTATCTGGACTGAAGAAAATCTGTGCTGGTACTTTATAACACAGACATCTTATTCAGCATTCGTTTTATAACTAAATAAATATTAGGCCTATTACGTGGTTATCTTTCCTAATGTATTTACTTTTTTATTAAAACTTTACAATGCATTAGTAAGACTTAATTTAGAATACTGTGTTTAGTTCTGGTCACCCCGCTACAAAAAGGATATTGCTGCTCTAGAAAGAGTGCAAAGAAGAGCTACCAGAATTTTTCCAGATTTAAAAGGCATGTCATTTGCAGACAGGCTAAAATAATTTAATTTATTCAGTTTTGAACAAAGACGACGATGCAGTTATCAGATTCAAGCATTGACACTGTTGACCCAAGGGACTTTCGACCTGAAAAAAGAAACAAGGACTAGGGGTCACAAGCAGAGATTAGACAAAGGGGCATTCAGAACAGAAAATGGGAAGAACTTTTCTACACAGAATTGTGGGAGTCTGGAACCAACACCCCAGTAATGTTGTTGAAGCTGACACCCTGGGATCCTTCAAGAAGCTGCTTTGAGATTCTGAGATCAGTAAGCTGCTAACATTATAGGAGGCTATGTGTTTGAGTGGTTAAAGAAACTGGCTTGCAACAGCAGGTCCCCAGTTCAAGTCCTCGCTCATCTACTGACTAATTGTGTGAGCCTGAGCAAGTCACTAAACCTCCTTGTGCTTTCGGGAGACATTGTTGGCATTTTTCCTATTTTGTTGCCTTACAACCTGGAATTAAAATGGGTTTTTATTTGGATTTCATGTAATGGACATACACAAAATAGTCCAAATTGGTGAAGTGAAATGAACAAAATAACTTGTTTAAAAAAATTCTAAAAAATAAATAACGGAAAAGTGGTGCGTGCATATGTATTCACCCCCTTTGCTGTTAAGCCTCTAAATAAGATCTGGTGCAACCAGTTACCTTCAGAAGTCACATAATTAGTTAAAGTCCACCTGTGTGCAATCTAAGTGTCACATAATCTCAGTATATATACAGCTGTTCTGAAAGGCCCCAGAGTCTGCAACACCACTAAGCAAGGGGCACCATGAAGACCAAGGAGCTCTCCACACAGGTCAGGGACAAAGTTGTGGAGAAGTTGGTTGGGTTATAAAAAAATATCCGAAACTTTGAACATCTCACGGAGCACCATTAAATTTTTTTTTTTTTTTTTTTTTTTTTTTTTTTTTGCCATTATTAAAAAATGGAAAGAATATGGCACCACAACAAACCTGGCAAGAGAAGGCCGCCCACCAAAACTCACGGACCAGGCAAGGAGGGCATTAATCAGAGAGGCAACAAAGAGACCAAAGATAACCCTGAAGGAGCGGCAAAGCTCCACAGTGGAGATTGGAGTATCTGTCCATAGGACCACTTTAAGCCGTACACTCCACAGAGCTGGGCTATACGGAAGAGTGGACAGAAAAAAAACATTGTTTAGGAAAAAAATAAGCAAACACATTTGGTGTTCGCCAAAAGGCATGTGGGAGACTCCCCAAACATATGGAAGAAGGTACTCTGGTCAGATGAGACTAAAATTGAGCTTTTTGGCCATCAAGGAAAACGCTATGTCTGGCACAAACCCAACACCTCTCATCACCCTGAGAACACCATCCCCACAGTGAAGCATGGTGGTGGCAGCATCATGCTGTAGGGATGTTTTTCATCGGCAGGGACTGGGAAACTGGTCAGAATTGAAGGAATGATGGATGGTGCTAAATACAGGGAAATTCTTGAGGGAAACCTGTTTCAGTCTTCCAGAGATTTGAGACTGGGACGGAGGTTCACCTTCCAGCAGGACAATGACCCTAATCATACTGCTAAAGCAACACTCGAGTGGTTTAAGGGGAAACATTTAAATGTCTTGGAATGGCCTAGTCAAAGCCCAGACCTCAATCCAATTGAGAATCTGTGGTGTGACTTAAAGATTGCTGTACACCAGCGGAACCCATCCAACTTGAAGGAGCTGGAGCAGTTTTCTGTTTTTTTTTTTTTTTTTTTGTCATTTTTTGTTTGTTTCACAATAAAAAATATTTTGTATCTTCAAAGTGGTAGGCATGTTGTGTAAATCAAATTATACAAACCCCCAAAAAATCCATTTTAATTCCAGGTTGTAAGGCAACAAAATAGGAAAAATGCCAAGGGGGGGTCAATACTTTCGCAAGCCACTGTAAAGATAACCTGATTAAACAAATGACACTTTTTCAGCATTTATTTATCCACAAATAATTCAACATTCAATATACATGTCTGAAAAAGTATGTGAACCTTTAGATTCAGTAACTGGTGGCACCCCCAGCAGCAATGACTTCAACTAAGCGTTTCCTGTAACTGTTAGTCTATCTCTCACATTAGCCAAGGCAAGAGTGGCCTGCAGATCCTTGGATGTTACTTTGGGGTACTTTGTGACTTCCTCAATGATTGTCCGGTTTGTACTTGGAGAGAGATTGGTAGGATGACTGCTCCTGGGTAGAGTGACTGTGGTCTTGAACTTTTTCCATTTGTAGACTATCTGTCTGACAGTGGTTTGGTGGAGCCCCAAATCCTTAGAAATGGTTTTGTAACCCTTTCTAGACTTATGAGCATCAATAACGGTTTTTCTGGGGTCCTCTGATGTCTTTTGATCATGGCATGACGTGTTTCCACACACCTTTTATGGTGAAGACCAAACTCACAAAGTTTCTGATCTTTATATACATTACCGGTCAAAAGTTTTAGAACACCCCCATTTTTCCAGTTTTTATTGAAATTTGTGCAGTTCAAGTGAATAACCTGAAATGGTACAAAGGTAAGCGGTACACTGCCAGAAGTTTAAAAAAAAAAAAAAAAAAAGAAAAAATTTAGGTTACCAAAAACTGAAAAATAATGTACATTTCAGAGTTATACAGAAAGGCCTTTTTCAGGGAACAAGTAGTGGGCTAACAACTTACAGCTGTTCTGCAGCAATGGAAGTAAATTAAGCCTTGAAAGTTGATGTTAACAATTCCTACAGGTGTCCCAACTTTTGTTGATTACTTACAAACCCTCTGTCAGTATAAAAGCATTGTTGGAACAGACTGTGTTACTACACCCTCTTAAGCATTATTTGGACAGTATTGTACTGCAGGATGTAGTATGTTGCTATCAAACTGGTGAGAAAAAGGCACTTAACAAAGGAAGACAGACAGACCATTATAACCCTTAAACGTGTAGGCCTTTCCATTAGAAATTGCAAAGAGCCAAGGTGTCAATGAGTACAGTTTCCTACACCATCAAAAGGCACTTGGAAACTGGAGGAAACTGTGACAAGAAGAGGTCTGGCAGACCCAAAGCCACAATAGAATCAGAAGACAAGTTTCTGAGAGTCAACAGCTTGCGTGATGGGTGGCTCACAGGACAAAAGCTTCAAGCACAGCTTAACACTGGTTGAAGTAAGCAAGTCTCAGTTTCAACTGTGAAGAGAAGACTTCGAGCTGCAGGTTTGACAGGTCGAGTGGCAGTAAGAAAGCCATTGCTAAGATGGCAAAATAAGAAAAAGAGGCTTGCCTGGGCCACGAAGCACTGCCAGTGGACTGCTGCAGACCGGAAGAAGGTCTTATGGACAGATGAATCAGAATTTGAAATCTTTGGTTGATCACGCAGGGTATTTGTATGCCGTCGATTAGGTGAAAGGATGGTTCCTCGGTGTGTGACACCAACTGTCAAACATGGAGGAGGAAGCGTGATGGTCTGGGGCTCTTGCTGGATCCAGAGTCGGCGACTTGCACAGAGTGAGTGGCACCCTGAACCAAAACGGCTATCACAGCATTTTGCAGCGCCATACAATACCCTCTGGTATATGCCTAGCAGTGTGGAAGAATTTTCCAAACAATATTTGATTTCCTTTGTAGAAAGAATGCCACGAATGTGTTTCGCTGTTATATTTGCAAAAGGTGTCTACTTTGTGTCAAAAATTTAGGTTAAATTTTGTTACAAAACGATTCCATGATTTCTTTTTTTATCTCCAATTGTTTATTTGTTTTATGCTTTAATTTCAGAGTACATTGAGACATTAAACTGTGTAAATTTCAATAAAAAATGGAGGTGTTCTAAAACTTTTGACCATTAGTGTAGGGTGGGGCCTCCCAAACTCACCCTTGAAGCTCTGCCTAATTATTTAAACACCTGATTCTAATTATCCCCTTAACTGAGCTGATAAAACCAGGGGTTCACTTACTTTTTCACATACCCTGAATCTTAATTTCTCATTGTTTGTCTAATTCATACATTATTTTGCTTCAAAAGGTATGGAATTGGTTAATATAAATCCTGGTTTCATGGTAAAACTATGGAATTTACATAATTATCATTGGCGTTCACAGACTTTCTCGGCACTGTATATATTTAATTGTTTAAATTCACAAAATGCTTGTAAAAAAATAAGACTAATAAAACTTAAGGTAGAAGAGAGATAATAAATAACATTAATAATACTATGTCACCAATCTGCGGAGTGCAGGAGCAGGCAAGTTCACCGCTGCCGCTGGCCAGAAGTCCGTGAAAACAACTCACAGTAAAAAACACAGTTAAACTATTTAAACAATTTTTTGCTTCAATGGTTTATCCCAAGGAGGAAAAAAACAAGCAGAAATAAAATAAGACATAAGAACATAAGAACATAAGAAAGTTTACAAACGAGAGGAGGCCATTCGGCCCATCTTGCTCGTTTGGTTGTTATTAGCTTATTGATCCCAAAATCTCATCAAGCAGCTTCTTGAAGGATCCCAGGGTGTCAGCTTCAACAACATTACTGGGGAGTCAGGCTTATCTGACTGCTCTGGTCGAAGCTAGCTTATTTTCACTCTCTCGAATGCTGAAGCACTCTGTGTAGCTGAAGAGACAGAAATAGAAAATGGCGCTGAGCGCCGTCCTGCATGCAGTTTTGTCTCCTGTGGGGGCTGAGACAGGCTTGTATGCTGACGTCGCAGGCATAAGACACAGTTTTGTTAGAGGTGTTCAGTTGAATTGGGCGTAATAGGTTAACCCATTTTGTAATGAAATGCATTTCATACTTGCAAGTAATCAGGATTTGTGGGAACTCTATAAAAGGGATTGCTGACGGTTATCTGAGGCTGCTTCTGCCTCTGCTGTCTGATCATGGTGTTTCTGCCATTAGCCATTTTCAACGTGTCTGACAGAGGAGGAACAGAGTGTTGGTTTCTGATCCAGGGTACAGTTTAAGTTGTGTTATTTATGTGTAATGTGCTATAGTGAGATGTTACTAAATGGATAACACAAACTTACTGATATGTGCTTTGCTTTCAGCTACTAACGCTACTGGTCATTACCCAATGGTATCTGAATTATGTAACCAGATACAATTGTAACTAATATTACCTACAACTGATTTGTAATAGAAGATGTCTTTGTTTTTTCCATATTTATTAGGGTAGTAGTGTTTTAAATAGGATAATTTCATTGCAGACATCACATTAAAACCAAGTATCGACTTAGAGTGGTCTTAATAACAATATTTAAACAGAAGTTAACTAAAGAAATAAATAAAGACTAACCCTCAAAACTCCAGACTGCTCACAAATGGTCCATCCACAGAGGAAATCTAGTTCATAATTGTGATTTAGGATGACGATGACATGTTCTTTCCCTAACTTGTCCACAGTGGCCTTGTCTGTAAATAGAGTGCATTCTGTACCCGCCCACCACTCTAGCAACATCTCTATAAGCGCTATAAAAGGAACGAGACAAGATTTATTGCAAAAGCACTTGGAGTAAGTAGCAAGGTTACGAAAAATATAGCATTACATATCCCCACGTGTTGCTACAACTGTTAAAATAATGTACCTATACTTTTTCTTTTCATTGTTAACATCCTGACAACTTTTTACACTTCTAACTTTAAAGTCTGTTTCAAAGCTCTCTTCAAAATGGATGCTTTTTCACTGGGGTTTGAGATCTGTCCTCTAAATCACTGCTTATATATATATATATATATATATATATATATATATATATATATATATATATATATATATATATATATATATATATATAATGTGTGTGTAATATATATATACAGTACTGTGCAAAAGTTTTAGGCAGGTGTGAAAAAATGCTGTAAAGTAGGAATGCCTTCAAAAATAGACATGTTAATATTTTATATTTATCAATTGACTAAATGCAAAGTGAGTGAACATATTTGGTGTGACCAACCTTTGCCTTCAAAACAGCATCAATTCTTCCAGGTACACTTGCACAAAGTCAGGGATTTTGTAGGCATATAGTCAGGTGTATGATTAAACAATTATACCAAACAGGTGCTAATGATTATCAATTCAATATGTATGTTGAAACACAATCATTACCTGAAACAGAAACAGCTGTGTAGGAGGAATAAAAGGAAGCAAGTTTTCTTCCAGGACAACCTTGTACTTGGCTTGATTCATGCGTCCCTCACAAAGACAAATCTGCCCAATTCCAGCCTTGCTGAAGCACCCCCAGATCATCACCGATCCTCCACCACATTTCACGTGGGTGCGAGACACTGTGGCTTGTAGGCCTCTCCAGGTCTCCATCTAACCATTGGACGACCAGGTGTTGGGCAAAGCTGAAAATTTGACTCATCTGGGGGTGCTTCAGCAAGGCTGGAATCTGGAATGGTAAGGTTGTCCTGGAAGAAAACTTGCTTTCTTCTGCATTTCGCCTGCATTTTCTTTGTGACCTTATGTTCATGGAAACAAACCTGGTGATCCAGCGAATTATAAAATATACCCCATGTTTAAACAAGCATCTTTTGAAAAAGAATAAGTTACCAGAAATTTGATTCCCCCAGAAGACAGTGGAAAATCAAGTGGTCATTTTAAACTTTATTAACCTTAAGGTTTTTTTTGTTTGTTTTTTTTTGTACAAGGACCTTTTAAGTTTAACCATTCTTTATTAAACTTACATGACATAAGCAATTAGTGTTTGTTTTTATATGCACTATATTTCTTTACATTTTTTTCACCATGGTAACATAAAATGAAGCAGAAAATGTCAACTTTGTGCTTTTTAAAATAAACATTTACAATATTAAATGCTTAGTATTGCAAATAAGCCCAAACCAATGGATGATTAGCTAAGTTCAAGAGCTCTTGCGTTGTGTGTCCCACTGAAAGTGTTTTGTGTGGCTGCTTTTGTAGGTTCGATGTTTAGGCTTATTGTTAGGAGCGAAGAAGGTGCCACAAAAATAGAAATTAACAAGAACAATTGAAAGTGTACATAGTTCTTTTTTCACCTTTTAACAATTAAAAGGGAGTGACTTTCTGATGTAAAAAAGTTGCATTTGCGATCCAAAGGAAGAACATTAAAAGAAAAGAATGCTGTACAATCTGTATTTCAGCCCTTGTGCACAGGTATGAAAAAATGGATTTCACTTGCAACTAAATAGATATTTTACATCAACTTTATCTTACTGGATACTTTCATCAAGTTTCAAAGACAAAGAAAAAAATAATATACCAAATTTTGCTTGGCAGATGCTGTTTCGTTCACTCAAGTATTGTCATCTCTACCAGCAATTAAAGTTAATTTATTATTTGGCATACATTCTATTTCAGGTGTAATCTGAATCAAAACTTTTTTTAAATCTTAACAATTTGGGTTCCTTTGCAAAAAATCCAACACGACAGTGGACCCCAGATTCCTGCCACTTTCCAGCTTTTTTTTTTTTTTTTTTTTTTTTTTTTTTTACTTCTCACTTTCATCTCTGAAATTGTGACATGTAAAATTGGATTGCCTGCTTCTAATAGCTGTAAATGCCAAATGTGTGGGCAGCAGTGCGTAAAGATGCTGAAATTAACCAGTATGTTACACAGACAGCTTGTATCTGCCAAATAACAAATGAACTTCAAATATCTTTTTTTTTTCTCCCCCCAGTTTGACTACAAGGCAATTGCGGACCGTCTCTTTGAGCTAGCTAGCCGGACCAGCACGCCTCCCCAGAACAGAAAGATCATGTATAGACTGGTCAAAAAGTATGTGTTTCTGTCAAATGTTTTTCTAGCGTGAGATTTGATTATTGCAGTAAGTACTATGTTTGCTATGTTTTCTGGTTGGTCTTGCTGTTATCTGTCACCAGATGAGGAGCATCTTATTTTTTAACACAATATTAAACAAAAGATGCCTGGGCATGTTTATCTCAAAAGTTATTTTTTTTCAGTCTTTGGCAACATCTTTATATTTTTTATATATGCATATAACATATCTTAATGTGTTTACAAAACATTCTGTCAGTGACATGCTATTCCCCTTTTAGTATGCCCACAGATGGTTTTTGTTGAAAGAATAATTACTTGTTTGTGCTGTGGTAGAGATGTCCTGGGCTTTTTGACCCCTGTTGATACAGATAAGGTGGAGGTTTATGGAGGTGAACAGTTTGGAGTAAACCGTCAGTCCATATGGTGTATACACAATTGTAGTCAAAGTTTACATACCCCCAAAGGAAATTTTATAATTTCTAGAAATTTCTCGAAAACAAATAATTAGAGGAAAACTCTTTTGTAGCAAAAGTTTTTTGCTTTTGTGGATGAGGAAAAAGTTACAAGAAACAGATGTCTACAATTATTTATTTCAGCAATTTTTGCAAAAGTATTCATACCATGACAAGGAAAACTTAAATGAACAGCTAGTTGAGGCACCTTTAGCAATGATAACCTCTTTAAAACAATTAAGAGATTTGTCAATGAGCTTTTGGCATGATTATTGATTTTTGACCATTCTTCAATGCAAAATTGCACAGCCTTCACCAGCTCATACCACTGATTCTCAATCAGATTTAGATTGTGACTTTCACTAGGCCATTCCAGAACCTTGATTTTATTCTTCTTTAACCATTCTGAAGTAGATTTTGATGTGTGCTTTGGATCGATGTCATGTTGGAACATCCAGTTGTGCTTTAAGCCAAGTGTTGTAGCAGAGGGTTTCAGATGTTCCATATATTGGAACTAAATTTCCTGAGGCATTAGAGGAAAAACAGCATGATAGAAGGATATTACCACCTCCATGCTTGACAGTAGGTATGGTGTTCTTTTCTTTGTACACCTCATCAGACTTTCTCCAAACATAACTATCAGTGTGACCAGATAGCTCAATTTTTTTTGTTTCATCACTCCACAAAACCTTTGACCAGAATTCATATCCATCATTTAAATGCTGTTTTTCAAACTTTAAGCAATTTGTCGTTGTGGTGTTCTCTTTTTGCCTTGGCCTGTGACTATTGAGACCTTCACCATGCAATACTCGACCTGTGGTTGAAATGGAAACCCCAGTACCACTTGCAGCCAGTTCACTTTGAATATCTTTGGCAGTCAGTCTTGGATTGTTGTTAATCTTCCTCACAATTCTTGTACTTGTTCTTGGTAAACCAACTTTCTTTCTTCCAGACTGAGGGAACGTTGTGACATTACCACGAGTCTTGTATTTCTTGATAACAATAGTTGAAATTGGGATACTCAAATGCTTTGAAATCTTCTTGTATCCTTCTCCAACTTTATGACAATAAATCATTTTCTGCCTAAGGTCTTCAGATAGTGCTTTTTTTCCCCATATTGACTTATTGGTAAGGACCGAACTCATCCTCTGCCTAACTCTCTAAGAATGTTCACCTACAATCCAGCATTTCGGACTTTTCTAGAATTAGGTTCTACATTACACTATGTAACACAATTTTTGTTCCTGGGTAGTAAGTGTTATTTCCTAATTGCTTATGCCTCAGAAGTATAGAAAATGGCTATTATTCCCCACAAACTTTGCTTTTGTGACCAAGACAGTGATATTTTGAAATGTACCTATTTCTAATGAGAAAACGGTCTTTTCGTTCACATAAAGTCAGAAAAAAAACAACATATGAATCCAAATTAACATGTATTTATACTAAAGTAATACAAAAATGAGTACAGAAGATTTAGAAGTGAGTAGTTTTTCGAGATTTACGATTATACTGTAAATCACTTTCATGAATCAGCCCCCAAATGTAGTCTCCCATCATGTTCTCGTTATACTGTCATTGGTAGCGGCGTTCAAAATCCACTATATCCTGGTGGAAGCGCTTGCCTTGCTCCTCCGAGTACGCTCCCATGTTCTCCTTGAATTTATCAAGATGAGCATCAAGGATATGAACTTTGAGGGACATCCTACAGCCCATTGTGCCGTAGTTCTTCACCAGAGTCTCAACCAGCTCCACATAGTTTTCGACCTTGTGATTGCCCAGGAAGCCCAGAACCACTGCGACAAAGCTGTTCCAAGCCGCTTTCTCCTTACTAGTGCGCTTCTTGGGGAATTCATTGCACTCCAGGATCTTCTTTATCTGTGGTCCGACAAAGACACCGGCTTTGACCTTTGCCTCAGACAGCTTAGGGAAGAAGTCTTGAAGGTACTTGAAGGCTGCCGACTCCTTACCTAGAGCTCTGACAAATTGTTTCATAAAGCCCAATTTGATGTGCAGTGGTGGCATCAGCACCTTCCGGGGGTCCACCAGTGGCTCCCACTTGACGTTGTTCCTCCCCACAGAAAACTTGGTCCGCTGTGGCCAGTCCTGCCTGTGGTAGTGCGCCTTGGTGTCCCTGCTGTCCCAAAGGCAAAGATAGCAGGGAAACTTGGTAAAACCGCCTTGGAGACCCATCAGGAATGCCAACATTGCAGCCTCTTGACGCCATCTCAGAAAAATGCAGATCTGTATCCACTTAGGCAGCTGGAACTAAACTGAACTGGTGGCCTTAAGGCCCCTGTATTTATACTACTATTTATATTACTGGAAAGTTCTAGAAGTTACTCCAAGTTTACTCAACACTGAATCTGTCTGGAATGTTCTGGAAAATGGGTAAATTTCAAAATATCACTGTTCTGGTCAAAGTTTGTGGGGAATAATAGCCATTTTCTATACTTTTGAGGCATAAGCAATTAGGAAATAACACTTACTACCCAGGAACCAAAAAAAAAAAATTTGTTACATGTTGTTATCATATTCAAATTTCTAGCACCTTGTAGACAATACTGTCATAGCATCAAAGGGTTTGAATACTTTTAAATTAGCTTTTTTTGAGTTTTGCAAAAAAATGCACAAATAAATAATTGTAGACATCTATTTCTTATAACTTTTTTCCTCATCCACAAAAGCAAAGCTTTTGCTGCAAAAGATTATTCCTAAAATTGTTTGTCTTCGAGAAATTTCTAGAAATTATATGCTTCTATTGGGGTATGTAAACTTTTGACTAAATCTGTAGTTCGTTGTGGTCTACAATTTAATGATTCTGGTTGCTCAAAATGTTGTTCTTTTTCTGTCTTGCAGATTCCAAGACTTAAGTGATGGTAAGAATTCCTGTATTTTTTTTGTAATAATAACACTTTGTGCATCCGTTTTGTTTTTGTAGCAGCCACTCCATTTATATTGGTTTTTCAGAAGTAGATTTAGAAGGTTGATAAGGATCAATGGGAAGTTCATACATAAATTTGTTGGTTGACCACTGATATTTGTGATAACAAAAATATTAAGGTATTATTTTAATACCCTGGTATAAGAATACTTGTCGAACCCACGACAAAAAAAAAAATATTATAAATATTAACGGAATGAATGAGTTTACAGTTAGGCAGAAAGAAGACTTGAATATAAGATCCTGTAATCACCTCTATGCCAAAATCCACATAAGTGCTTATTTAAAGTAGTGTTAATTCAATACACTGTTAAGCTGTACTTTCTTTAGATGGCCCACACACTTTTAATTGATTTTATTCATATTCGCACAACTTGACATTCACCTCTCAATTGTATTTTTTGTGGGTTTTTTTTTTTCATTTATGAGATTGCAAGATTTTAAGCTGCTGGAATTATTAAAAAAATCAACAAATTGAACTATTGATTTCTGGGCAACAGCACTACACTATGTAAAATCCTCTAATCTACACAGACACCCTGTGATAGAGGTCTGTTCGGTCCTAAATTTAAAACCCAGTCTAAACCCGACAAAATAAAAACCTGACCAGGGCCCAAGACCTTTGAATATTGTGTTCAGTTCTGGTCACCTCGCTATAAAAAAGATATTGCTGCTCTAGAAAGAGTGCAAAGAAGAGCGACCAGAATTATTCCGGGCTTAAAAGGCATGTCATATGCAGACAGGCTAAAAGAATTGAATCTGTTCAGTCTTGAACAAAGAAGACTACGTGGCGACCTAATTCAAGCATTCAAAATTCTAAAAGGTATTGACAGTGTCGACCCAAGGGACTTTTTCAGCCTGAAAAAAGAAACAAGGACCAGGGGTCACAAATGGAGTTTAGAAAAAGGGGTATTCAGAACAGAAAATAGGAGACACTTTTTTACACAGAGAATTGTGAGGGTCTGGAATCAACTCCCCAGTAATGTTGTTGAAGCTGACACCCTGGGATCCTTCAAGAAGCTGCTTGATGAGATTTTGGGATCAATAAGCTATTAACAACCAAACGAGCAAGAAGGGCCGAATGGCCTCCTCTCGTTTGTAAACTTTCTTATGTTCTTAAATATTTGCATACCTGATCATCTCCACAAATGTATTCTTAACAAACACTATTGCAACTAAGTACCTTCAGTGTAGAGTATTCCTGGTTTCCAGTTAAAACGCAAGTAAAAGTTATACAGTCAAAGTAAACTTTGTCAAAGAGATCAGGGTGGCGATCTGAAAGATGTTTAAATAAGTTGGTGGTGTTTCCTCCCTTGTTTTTCACTTTTTTAAAACACTTTTGACATTGTCTGTTCAGCTTCAACCAGATTGCAGTTATCTGGCTGAAATCAAAAATAGTTCCACAGCAAGCTTCTTTCTCTGGCATTTGCCATTACTGCTGCCGTAGTTTAATTTTCCCAGAGCACGTAGTGTAGTTGGTTACTTCCGCTAAGCAGAAATGAGTAAGCCAAGTTCATATTGTTTTTACAGCACACAAAGAATTGTTTTAAAAGCTAAAGAAATATGTTCTCAAAATTGCGATACTTCGATATTTGTATTTTATACCGATCTTAGGTATCCTAGGATTTGGTATCATGATGTACTGTAGGTATCGATATACTGCGGAACACTACTACTCATTCTCAACTAACACCCGTGAATGCCTTTTTTAATACACCATGTGTTTTGACAGGAAGAAATGTAACCCCTTCCCTGCCAACCTAATATTCTCCACACAAACACCAACCGGCAGGGCTTTCACCCTACCACACGCCCCAGCACTAAACTTTACCTAGGTAACGTGAGTACCTGAGGGCATTCACGATACAATGTCTGATAGTTGTACTAAGTTGCTGAAAATTTGGTAAAATAATTTAACTTGCTAAGAATTTCTTTTGGAGCCTTAAATTGATGCCAACCCTCCTTTTATTGAGTAGCAATTGAAGGAAATGTTTGCATCTGGTATGATCCTTCAGTATTACATAAGAACATAAGAAAGTTTACAAACGAGAGGAAGCCATTCGGCCCATCTTGCTCGTTTGGTTGTTAGTAGCTTATTGATCCCAGAATCTCATCAAGCAGCTTCTTGAAGGATCCCAGGGTGTCAGCTTCAACAACATTACTGGGGAGTTGATTCCAGACCCTCACAATTCTCTGTGTAAAAAAGTGTCTCCTATTTTCTGTTCTGAATGCCCCTTTTTCTAAACTCCATTTGTGACCCCTGGTTCTTGTTTCTTTTTTCAGGCTGAAAAAGTCCCTTGATCGACATTGTCAATACCTTTTAGAATTTTGAATGCTTGAATTAAGTCACCGCGTAGTCTTCTTTGTTCAAGACTGAACAGATTCAATTCTTTTAGCCTGTCTGCATATGACATGCTTTTTAAGCCCGGGATAATTCTGGTCGCTCTTCTTTGCACTCTTTCTAGAGCAGCAATATCTTTTTTTATAGCGAGGTGACCAGAACTGCACACAATATTCAAGATGAGGTCTTACTAGTGCATTGTACAGTTTTAACATTACTTCCCTTGATTTAAATTCAACACTTTTCACAATGTATCCGAGCATCTTGTTAGCCTTTTTTATAGCTTCCCCACATTGTCTAGATGAAGACATTTCTGAGTCAACAAAAACTCCTAGGTCTTTTTCATAGATTCCTTCTCCAATTTCAGTATCTCCCATATGATATTTATAATGTACATTTTTATTTCCTGCATGCAGTACCTTACACTTTTCTCTATTAAATGTCATTTGCCATGTGTCTGCCCAGTTCTGAATCTTGTCTAGATCATTTTGAATGACCTTTGCTGCTGCAACAGTGTTTGCCACTCCTCCTACTTTTGTGTCGTCTGCAAATTTAACAAGTTTGCTTACTATACCAGAATCTAAATCATTAATGTAGATTAGGAATAGCAGTGGACCTAATACTGATCCCTGTGGTACACCACTGGTTACCACACTCCATTCTGAGGTTTTTCCTCTAATCAGTACTTTCTGTTTTCTACATGTTAACTACTCCCTAATCCATGTACATGCGTTTCCTTGAATCCCAACTGCGTTCAGTTTGAGAATTAATCTTTTGTGCGGGACTTTGTCAAAAGCTTTCTGGAAATCTAAATAAACCATGTCATATGCTTTGCAATTATCCATTATCAATGTTGCATCCTCAAAAAAATCAAGCAAGTTAGTTAGACACAATCTCCCTTTCCTAAAACCATGTTGACTGTCTCCCAGTACCCTGTTACCATATAGGTAATTTTCCATTTTGGATCTTATTATAGTTTCCATAAGTTTGCTTATAATAGAAGTCAGGCTTACTGGTCTGTAGTTACCTGGTTCAGTTTTGTTTCCCTTTTTGTGGATCGGTATTACGTTTGCAATTTTCCAGTCTGTCGGTACCACCCCTGTGTCAAGAGACTGCTGCATGATCTTGGTTAGCGATTTGTAAATTACTTCTTTCATTTCTTTGAGTACTATTGGGAGGATCTCATCCAGCCCAGGGGATTTATTGCCTTTGATGACTGAAGCTCTTTGTTCTCCCTCCAGGAATCTTTCCCCAGGATGAGTACCCTGAGGAGGTGTCCACAGACGAGGATGATGATGAGTTATTTGGAAGTAGGAAAAGAATGAAAAAGAGAAGGAATACAGAAAGTCTGCTGGAGAAAAGCAGTGAGGCAGCCAAAGAGAAAGGTATTTTATTATCTGATGTAATAGACCACTGTGAAGTAATGAAACCTGAAGGGCATTCTTTTATTGAAAGTACCAGAATCTCACACTGTATAGAGGCATCTGTTAATCGGTCAAGTCAAACGTGCATTCAGTGGTGTTGCTATTAAGATATGAAAATTTGTTTGAAAACTGTCTTGATAGACATGTCATTTAAACTTAAATACTGTTATAATATTAAATTTTTTTGTGACGGTGTAGCAGGGCGGTAGGGAAGCCCTGCTGTTGAATCATATTGTTTGTTTATTTTTAGAACAGGGTCTCCCCCTCCGCCCCTGTGTTATTTTGTATTTGTTTATTATTTTGTATGACGGCACAGCCGTGCATTTTTGTGTTATTTTAAAAATGTATTTGACGGCGAAGCGCCATGCGTTTTGTTTTGCAGTGTGGATGGGAAGCCCATCCACATTTAATAATTAAAACCCGTGCAGAAGGTGGCCATCTCCCGAATTAAGTGATTAATTTATTGCTAATCGGGAGATGGTCACCTGTATAAAAAGCCTGCAGCTCTCCGTGTTAGGTGGGTGTTTGGAGGAGGAACGAGACCGAGCGAGGAGTGAGAGAGGAGAAAGCAAATTTAAAAGAATAAGGATCGGTGAAGGCTACTGCCCAGCCGGACCTTAATTTATTTGTGGTTGTGATTTATTTTGTTTAATTGTTTTATTTCTGCTCTGCGAGCAAGTGTTTATTTTTGTTCAAATATTTTATTTATTTTTTGTTCTTTAATAAAACGGCGCACGTGCCACTGCACTGTACCTTTGTTTTGGTTGTGCTTTCTTCTGGTCTGAGTCACCGCAACGCCATTTCCTGCCACAGACGGGCAGGGGGGAGAAATGCTCTCCTGAAATATTTTTTCACTGAGCTTCATGGGATGACTGCATTATACTATATAATGCTTGTTTTCTGTACAGTGCATCAAGAGCCGATGTGTATGTGAGTGCACTTTGTTGTGATACGAGGCAAAAACATGATTACTTTCTTTTCTTTTAATTTGACGGTTATACAGTTGCAGACACAAGTATTCGCACCCTATGCCTTTTTATACCAGAATTCAAGGTAACAGATTAAGGACCAGCATTTAGTAAACTTTTAACCACTTTTTAATGAAACAAAATACAAAATGTTTAGTTATTTAACAAATACGCTTCATCAAAAAACTTATTTCTAAAGCATTAGTTCATGAGAAATGTATTGGCACCCCTGCTTTACCATAGTATTGTGTCCTCCTTTCACTTTTATTACAGCTTTCAGAAGTTTAAGATCATTCTTAACCAGTATGTTACATCTTGTTTGTGAAATCTGGGCCTGTTGTGTCTTGCATAGTTCCTTCAGCTCAGACAGATTAGATACACAATGCTTGGCTACAAGTTTTTTTTTCAGATGCCCTAAGCATTTCAATTTATTGAGATCTGGTGATTGGGAAGACCATTCCAGGACTTGTTTTCTTGAACTTAGCCATATGCTTTGGGTCGTTGTTGTGTTGGAAGATTAACTATTTCAGGCTACTAGCAGATGGAAGGGCTGTAAGTTTTTGCTTTCTAGGGTCATTTTAGATTGTACTTAATGTCAGAGTGTAACCCTTTGTATGTCCAGGTTCTACAGATACGCAGCTTTTCAAAAAGGTATTGCACTATGCTTTTAAATAGATATATATGTTAACTCACATAAAAAGCTAAAACTCTGCCAATCACTTCTCAAAAAGGTAAAAATGTGCACTGTCAAACAATGTTGTATAAAATCAAGACCATACATGATATTTAAAAAATGATTTAAGATTCTGGTTCCTGCATTGTGTGGCTACCGCTGATAACTTTACATATTTTAAGTAGGAGATCATTAAATTACACTTATGAGGACATTTCTAAAGAAAAAATAAGTGTGTCGCATTCAAACTAGGTCAATGTGGGTATACTTGATCATAGAATGAAATCATTATCTATTTAGTAATCTGCAGAGCATCAACTTTTTAGAAATGTGTAGCACTGTATACTTTAAGTAGATATTTTGTCTGATACATGCTCTAAAGTTAAGTCATCTGTCTGCCCTCAAAATGCTCACAGTCCGCAAGGGTTAAGTGTTGTAGGGTGCCAGTACTTTTGTTCAGGTAATAACAATTTTTAATTTTTTTTTTTTTTATGGCTGCTTCCTAACACCTTACTGATTCTTCCTTTGCTTAACGTCTCCCTCGTGGTCTGGCCTCGCTACCATGGTTCCAGCCTCCAGGGAGGATAGACTGAGTTTGTGACACAGGGAGCTGAAGTGTTAGCTTCACTTTAAGATGACTGATTTCTAATGTTTCTTCTTACAGATAAAAAAAAGAAAGGGGGAAAAAAGATAAAGACACTGAATGGCACAGTAAAGCAGAAGAAAGAGAACACAGAGGCTTCTCCAGCAGGGACTTCTACCGAATTGAAACAACCCTGTGCAACAGAAGAGTCAACAGAAACTAAGGCAAAGAAGAAAAAGACAAAATTAAAGGAGTCCAGTCCCAAGAGAATTGTGGCAGACCCCAGCAGCAACAACATAGACGGGCATACAGGAGAGAAAAGGAAAAAGAAGACAGCAAAGGAAGCTGCAGCTGCCATTCTCCCCTCCAGAGGCAAAAAAATGAAAAGGTTGCGAGTCCTGGGAGTGAACGGAGAAAGACCATGTCTTGAGCAAACCACTCCACTGGAAGAAGGCCGTTCCCCCTCAGAATTACCAAAGAATACCAAGAAGACAGTTGAGCTGGTTCAGGTGGACCCAGCAGCAGAGCAGGTGGAAAGCAGCCAGACAAAAAAGATGATGAAAAAGAAAAAAAGAAAGATTGAGGTGGCTAACCCTGCAGAGGTCAATGGGCTCAGGGAACATGGTGGCAAGAAAAAGAAAAAGAGCTGTGTAAGTATTTATGCGTTCTGATATGATGTCCAAAAATATTACAACTTTGCTGCATAATTAAAAAAACCACCGTCATGGTTAACTGTGGACCCTAAAAATGCCTTGATTACATTTTTTTAATTATGTAATTTATTTTGTTACTTTTGACCCCACTCCTCTGCCTGCTTTAATTTGTACTTTGTGCACAACGTTCAAAACCTCTCCCCCTTCCTTAACAACAGTTGAGTTTTCTGTGATCGATTCAATCTTGTGTGGTTGTCAAAAGTTCAAAAGACAAAATTATTATATTTGGGTTCATTTCAGTTTTCTCTTGAATTTCCAGAGTTGAAGCAGAGTGTATGGCAGGGACTTTTGTGCAATTTGTCACAGTTTCCACCCAAGTAAATAAAATGAGCCACTTAAATGTCCTTACAGAGGCCAAACTTAGTGTAAGTAATGCTGCCTGGGTCAGAATTGAAGTTTATTGATCCCCAAAAAAGTGGAGATGATACAATCGCAGACAAAAGTATTGGCACCTTATGCTTATGATGCCACAATTCAAGGTAACAGATTTAAGGACAAACATTTAGTAAACTTTAAGCACTTTTTTCCAGTTAGCTTCCTATGCTACTGAGAAACTGCCAGTGTTAATTTCTTTTTAGTTGCACTGTGCTGTTGAAGTGGCAGGAGCTTTTTTGAATATTTGAGTCTGTCTTTGTCGTTGCTGTGTCTGCTTTTGCGTAGCTGACAACAAAGGCTACTGGATTCTTTCTAGTTTGCAGACTATTTGCAGCCCGTTGAACAGTGCGTGCTTGCAGTTGCCAGTGGCTCTTTCAGGTCTTCACCTGCACGCCACATCTGGTACCAGTGTGGAGCCGGTACCGAGGTTGCTAGCAGAGCTGGTACTAGAGCCGGTACCAGTGGCTTGGTCAGTACCAGTGGCCTGGTCGGTACCTGAGCCGGTACCAGAGCTGGTACCAGTCGCCTTTTATTGGTACCAAGGTCGGTTCCAGTCATCTGGTTCATACCAGAGTTGGTACCAGTGATCCGGTTCAGTGCGGTTCAGCACCAAGACCGTGCTCCATTCTTGTGCACTCTGTGTACACAACAGTTTTCAGCACCTGTCAGCATTGCTGTCTGTTTCTTGTGCACATACATTGAACAGCTGAACTGTTTTTTCAGCCTTGCTCCATGGCTGGGTTTCACCCTTTTACTGTTTGCAGGAGAAACATTCTAGCAGAGGATAAACATGACAAGTGCATCCTACTGTCTGGGAAGGTAGCATACGGAGGGAGCAGTAAAGACTGCAGCTCTTTTTCTAAGAGAACAATGGAAAGCAAGCTTGCCCGCTGTTCAAGAATGCAGTTTAAGAAATTTTACTTCCACACAGCCCACATGGTAAGAGGATCTTTTCACTTTAAATTGAGCAATATATTTAATAATACATTTTAATCTCTGAGGCAGACTTTTTAATCAGTCACAATACTCTTTCCAATTCCAAACTCCTGTGCTGTTTTATCCCTGGTAATTACCTTTTCCAGAAGTGACTGACTACTTAGTTTTCCTGTAGCAATTTTGCATTAGTACTGTACAGCGGGTTATGTGGCTGAAGAGATTGATCATGTTATTTTATTTAACTTTTTTTTTAATGACCGTATAAAAAAAGCAAACAGAATAGGTTCCTGTTTTTTTTCTTTTGTTAAAAGAAAAGGTGTTGATTGTGTACATAGTTCTGTCTCCACTGACAACTAGAATTACAACCATTGTTTGATTTGAAGAGAACATTTAAATATAAACATTTAAATATATACTTTGGTGTGTACATTTTTTTTTTTTTTTGTATAAAGTCTTCGTGATGTTAAAACGTTATTGACTTATTTAGGATTTTCTTTGCTTTGAAAATACTAACCAGTGCTGTTGGTATACATCAGAATGCAATATAAAGTGTGTGTGTGTGTAGATATGGTTTATGTTTAAACACTGACACTGCATAGCATTTCAACCTTAAAAAAAATTTACAAAAGCACATCCCTGGAGGACGTCTTCCCTTCTGAGGACGCGGAATATGATATCTTGGCTCCCAGGGTAAGCCCCTCTGTCAGAAGAGCTCACTGCTTTTATCAGACGTGCTGCCACGGTGTTGCAAGTGCCTTGGCCCACGGAAGATGAGCATAAACGCTCCATCTTTTCATAGGGTCCCTGCTGCTACATGCTAGCATGCGCCTTCCCCCCAGTTCTCCTGGATTTTTTGCGCAAGGTGCAATCATCTTGACCATGTCCGGCAACTGCCCCTGCTGTCTGAAGATCTTTGGACAGTCTATGTAGGGTGTACGACGCAGATAAACTGGGCCTTGGCCAGTTTCCGCGTGTTGAACCTTCCATCGCCTCTCTGGTGCAGATGCCCAATCTGGCCGAGCTGCAAAGCTCATCTCATGTCCCAGCAAACTGCCGCGTCACAGAACTGATGCTGAAGAAGGCCTGTGCAGCCACAGCGTTTTGCACACTCCTGGGTAGCTACAGTCGCATGGCCTACCAGTCCAGGCTGCTGCAGGCTCTGTCCACTAACCAGAGGTCCTCGTCCCATCGGTTGGACAAGTTGAGCTTGGAAGGCAGCTCTGGCTTTCTAAGGCCCCAATGCCTGACAACTACAAGGCGTCATTGCTTGATGCACCTGTAACACCGGGTCTTGCGTTTGGACTGGCAGTTGATGAGAAGCAGGTGCAGGCCATTCAGCCCCTGCTAGGGCTAATGCACAGACCCGCTTTCAGGGTGCACAGCGTGGAGGCCGGTGCAATTACTAGCGTCCTGCTCCCGAGCAGCAGCCGCAGGCACAGTCCCTGTGAGCCAGCAGTCATAGGGTTTTGCTGCCACAGGTCCAGGGCCCATTCTATCAGGACCTCCTAGATTATTTGGCGATCATGCACCACAGACACCTGGGTGCTTACCACCATCAAGGCTGTCTACTCTCAAGTTTCGTTTCAGCCCTTTTCAGGGCATAATCGTAGCAATGGTCATGAACCCTCAAGACACTATTTTAGTGTCTTAGGAAGTATCAGCCCTGCTGCAGAAACAGGCCATTTCAACTGTTCACCTTCTCAACAAGAGAGAAGGGTTTTACTCCAGGTATTTCATGGTACCGAATCGGGATTGGCAGTCTCAGACCAATCCATGACCTCAGACAGCGCAATCTGTGCTTGAGAGTATGACGCTACAACGTGGCAGCTGTTGCAGTCAGTCAGGTCAGGTGACTTGTTCACTATGGCGGATCTCAAGGATGACCACTTTCACATCCCTATAAAATCCAGCCACAGGAAATATTTGCAGTTCACTTTTGAAGGGACCGCATACAAGTTCTGTGTACTGCCGTTTGGCCTATCTAGCTCCTCGCACTTTCTCAAAGTGCATGGGTGCTAAACTGGCTCCTCTGAGACTCAAAAGCATGAGTTCGTAATTACCTGGATGACTGACTGATATGTGCTAAGCACAGGCAGTGTTGCACAAGGGACTGGTCACCAGCCACCTCCCAACTGCTAGGCTTCGCTGTGAACCATTAAAAAAGAAGGCTGATGCCTGCTCAAAGGGTTGTCTATCTCCGCGTCGCCCTCGATTCCGTAAACATGATTGCTGCTCGCTCGGATGACAGGATCCAGAGGCTAATTGTCTGCTTGGAGATTTTCAGCCCAATGCAGTTGTGAGGGTACTGACTTTCCGGAGACTTCAAGGTCTGATGGCAGCATCTCAGGTTCTCGCCTCAGGGCTCCTGCACTTGCGCCCTCTCCAAGCCTGGTTCAACCACAAGGTCCTTCACCCTGTCTTGGACCAGAATCATCTGCTTAGTATCTCGTCACTGTTTGGAAGCTCTCTCGTGGTGGAAACAACCAGCTCGTCTCTGGTTGGGCACAGCTCCGTGTCACAAGGAGAGGTGGTGACCACAGACACTTAACCTAGGTTGTGGAGCTGACTGGAACGGCCAGGGGGTTCAGGGCATGTGGAAACCCCCATGGGAGGGTCTTCACATAAATACCTTTTGAGTACCAGTGGTGCCTTATCTCTGTTGTCTGCTAGCTTTTGCTCGGCACAGACGGAGATTGTAGTAATTACAGGCTTACACGACTTTTGCAGAAATTAAAGGTTTGCTGACAAAGGTGTTTTAAGAGTAGTTTTGAGCAAAATACTCAAGAAAATCTGCCCTTGGAATTGTTCGGGAGAAAAACGGGAGAGCCATTTCAGTATTTCAGCTTAATAAATCACAAACTTAATAAATGTAAACCATTTCTTAGTATTTACTCCTGTCAGAAGCATTAAACCCATGGCATTATGTATTCCAGTGACAATAACATGCAAGGTGACAAGCCTGCGGCTCGATTAGCCGTTCCTTCCCGGGATCCTAGTGCGTTACACTGACTCGCTCCAGATGGAGTATATATATATTATTGGGTATTTATTACATACACATAAATATAAGAATATTTTGTGGACCGTGTGGGTTCGCTTTTGTTTCCAATGATGTGTGTATATATGTGTTTTTGTTTTTCAATTCGTACAGCGGTAAGTATTGAAACATTTCGAGCAGCTATTGTAGGCGTTCCTACTAGCAGGAATTTGCTGTTTTAGTACTGCTTCTGCAGTGTTATTACAAAGGCTTTTTTAAGCAGGCTTTTTCTATTTTGGTGCGCGAATTTAGAATTAGCTTGTGGCTGACTCGCAGGTGGGCACCCCTGTTGATTCATCACATACAGTAACTACGACTCGTCGCCCCAGACCCTTGGAGACCGATGTTACTGTTTTGTTGCAGGCTGCTGCCTGTCTTGTGTTCACACTGATTACACAGTCTGGCCAGTGGCTGACTTGCAGGTGGGCATCCCTGCTAATGTGCCACTTGCAGTAACTGCAAGTTCGAGATTACTGTTTGGTGCCGAACTTCAGTAACAAGTGTTGTTACCTGTGATAGTGTCATTGCAGCGGTACTGTCAGCCCTCACTGATAGCTGTGAGTACCCTATTAAAAATAGGTTAAACAGTACTATCCCTGGTCCAGTACCAGCTGTACCATACTGTACAGCGGTGTTGCTGCTTTTAAGTTTTGGTTACAAGTACTTTATACCGCGCCAGCCCTGTTACAGTAAATACTGCATACAGGAGCTACAGCTCCCGCCCTGTTACACAGCAGTGTTGCTGCTTCAGCAGACACGTCCAGCTTCTTCTGGGGAGTGGTCTAGAATGACAAGGGGGGGCGTAGGGGAGGTGTAACCCCCACTAATGTTCGTACAGTGCTGTCTTTAACAAGCTGAGGAAGCAACTGTACAATTTTTACTGTAACTTGCTATATTTGCATTATACTGGGGTTTTATCCCTGTGACACATACAGGCAGTCTACCTGGCTAGTATCGAGCAGGCCTTGTTGACAGTCCAGTTACTGTCTAGCTCAATGAGGTAGCACCAGTACAGTTTTACCGTACATTGCTTGTTTGCATAATGCCAGGATTTTTTTTCCTTGGACACATAGAAATCCAACCTACCTGTCTAGTACCAGGCAGGCCTTGTTGACAGTCCAGTTACTGTCTTAATGGTACATAGGTACAGTTTTTACTGTATATTGCTTGTTGTTTGCATAATGCTGGGATTTTATCCCTGTGACACATGCAAAGCCAGCCTGCCTGTCTACTACCAAGCATGCCTTGTTGACAGTCCAGTTACTGTCTTAACAAACTGAGGTAGCAGTGATGCATTCTCTGTACGTTGTTTGCTATTTGCATGATGCCAGGTTTTATCCCTGTGATTATATGCAAGGCCAACCTGCCAGTCCCCAGCCTGCCTATCTAGTACCAAGCAGGCCTTATTGACAGTCCAGTTACTGTCTAGCACGCTAAGGCAGCAAATGTAAATTTTTACTATGCATTGCTTGCTATTTGCATAATGCCAGGGTTTATCCCTGTGACACAGGCAAAGCCAGCCTGTCTGCGTAGTAGAAAGCAGGCCGTATTGACACTCCGCTGATTGTTTTTATCTCTTACTGTACATTGCATCATACCTGGATTTTATCCTGGTGATGCATTGTTGACAGTCCAGTCACTGTTTTTAACTGAGCCAGGAACTGTACATTTCTGTGCAATGCTTGCTGTTTGCATTATGCCTTTGTCTTATCCTTGTGAAACATGCAAACCAACCTGCCTGTCTATTTCACAGGACCGGGTAAGGGTGCTATTAGTAGCTCCTTACTGACCAGGAGTGTGGTTTTCCAGTTCTGATGCAGTTACTGAGCGGCCAGCCGTGGAGCCTGGCTGAAAATCACGACCTGCTCAGTCAGGTACAGGGAACCTTGTATCTCCATCAAGCCTGCAGCTCTGAGTTTGGCCCCTGAACAGCTGCATTTGAGCCGTTTGGAGCCCCTTTCACACTGGCACTCCTACCCGGGATCCGGACCCGGGTCATGAGTAACCAGTGAAACCACCTACCTTGGTAATAACAAACAGCCATGCCTGCGTGAAGGCTTCACTTCCACAAGGAACGTTTCTGTTTATTCTATTTAGACATATTTGTGTTGATTGAGACACAGCATGAGCCAGACTGCAGCAGGGATGTAGAAACATTTGCTCTAATCAACATTTGGGCTGAGGGTTCAATCCAAAGAGGTTTGGATGGAAGCATCAGTAACAAGCTGCTTCCCGGGCATTGTTATGCGTGTGGTGCACTTGCGTCTGTCACTCAGGTCAACCCTGCTTTATCAAACATAGTGTGAAATTGCGTACCCGACCTGCATGGCGCGAGGTTCAGACCCAGGTAGAGCATGCCAGTGTGAAAGGGGCTTGGTATTATCAAACCAGGGTGACTAACACCCTGCAAAACGCCAGGGCAGCCTCTACTTGTTCCCTGTATGGTTGCAAGTGGGGTGTGTTCCAGACATGGTGTTTGCCTTGTGGGTTTGAACCCACAACATGTCATGTGGCAGTTATACTGCAATTTTTGCAGGATCTTTTTCATGAGGAGAACCCTCTTCTACTCTTAAGGTCTATTTGGCAGCCATTTCGATTGTCTCCCCAGGAGCTAATTTCCTGGCGGGGCAATTTTTAAAACGCACCTGGTGGCTTAGGCCTCCAGTGAAGGACTTTCCTCGATCGAGGTTAAATGTGGTACTTAATGTACTGCCAAAACCTCCATTTGAGCCCGTGTATTCAGCTGGGCTTATTTTTTTGTCTTTTAGGATAGGCTACACTTCGTACTAACACAGCTTTTCTGCCGAAAACAATCTTGGCTTTCCACATTAACTAGTCAGTGGATTTGGAGACTTTCCATTTCCCTCCTTTCCAGTCTGACAGGGAGCGTCAGTTCCATACGCTTTGCCCAGTGCGGGCATTAGTGTATTGTGCGGACAGAACTAAAAGCTCTAGACAGTCGAATAATTTTTTGCCTGAGGGACAGGCTCTGTCTAAACAGCGTCTATCCAAATAGATAACAGGCGCAATACAAACTGCGTATGAACTGGCCAATCTCGCCCTGCCTGAGAAGCTCACCGGCCATTCCACCAGTGGTCAGATTACTTCATTGGCTTTGTTCCAGGGTGCATCTATTCAGGAATTTTGCACTGCAGCGGTTTGGGCTTCATCCCATACGTTTGCCAGGTTCTGTCAGCTGAATGTCCCGACCCGCAGAATCCTGGATTTGGCACAGGAGTACTGAGTGGGGCTTCCCAATCCACCCTCACGATGTAACATTAGAGGGGAGTTCATCTTAATGTGTTCATTGGAACATTACTGTGACACAAGCGGTCCTAGCTTGCAGTTGGGTTGTATGTCATGTCTTTGCGACAGCTTGGGTATACACACCCATTTTGTAATGGTTAATATTCCCTACTTGAAAGGCAAAGTTAGGTTAATATCATAACCCTGGCTCCCCGAAATGCGGGTGGTCTCAGCGTTCATGGTCGCAATCTCTGAAGAAAATGATGGTGTGTCTTCCAGACATGGTGTCAGTTGCATGCACTGGACCCCACAACTTGTAGATTGTGGCAATGTCCCCCACCCCTGTGTATTTGTGTGTTGTGTGTTGCGTGTGGTGTGTTAATGTTGGTTTATTGTAGTTGGTACACGGGATAAAATGTAGGTAATGAGCACGAGTGTTTAAATGTATATTTGTATTTAGACACAAAGATTGCACCTTCTCTTCACCTGCATAGTTCAGTGGGTATTTAGTATGGAAGCACGGGGATCACAAATTAATACACGTGCAGATGTACTGAGATTCCAGTTGAATGATTGATTAGCAATTGAGTCTCGGTACAGCTGCATAAAAGAGGCACATTTTCACTCACTTGGGGTTGGGTGTTCGGTGTGTGGAGAACTGGTGAGAGAGGAGAAGATTTATATTTACAGTAACAATTGCAACTCGTGCTGGAGAACCAGCATGGTACTTGTTTGTGTGTTTGTCCACTCGCTTGTGTTTATTGTCTGTTTGTTTTGGCTACTGTGCCATTTTATTTTACAAAATGTTTTTGTGTTTGTTCAAACCTTTTATTTAAACTGAGCAGCAGCGCTTGCATTCACCATTTCTCTCGCAGTGCTGTGTGTTCATTTCTGGTCTGATGTCACCACTAAAGCCAGCTTGTCGTACAGATATACTGCAATTTTTGCAGGACCTTTTTGATGAAGGGAAAGCTCCCTCCACACCTGGAACTAAGGTTACTCTCCTCACTAATCCTGCTTTACTCCCTAAAAGCATTTCTGGTTTCCATATCAACATTCCATATCAGTGGAATTGGAGGCCTTCCATCCCACATCCTTTCCAGTCTGACTGGGTGAGAAAACTCCATGTGCTGTCCAATTAGAGCACTGCCTTATTATGATGGTGGTGATCCAAGCAATTGTTTGTTTGCTTCGGGTCTAAGATCGAGGTAGATTGCAGACACGGTCAGGATTGCATATGATCTAGCCAACCCCCGCTAGAAAAGGTGACTTGTCACTCCACAAGAGGGTTTGCAACCTCTTGGCCGTTATTTCAGGCCGCATGTGTCAGACATTTGCAAAGCTGCACTATGAGCCATGCCTCATACTTTTACCAGGTTCTACCAACTGAATGTCTTAGATCAGCAGAACCCTGCTTTTGAGACCAGAGTGTTAAGGGCACTGCCTTTAACTCACTTTCATTCTGTTCCACTTCAAGTTCTGGGGTAGTTAGCCACACACCTTTTAATTGGACTGGTGTTTAAATGTTAAAGTTACTTCATGTAACCTTGCAGCATACAAACTGCATTGGTCCTCCCTGACTGTACTGTGGACCATATGCCATGGATGCTCAATCAGTGTTCGGCCAGAATGCTAAAGGCAGTTTATTTGCCAGTGCTGCAAGTCCTTCACTTGCAAAGGCTTGGGTAATTGCATCCCATTACATTTTGATCTTGAAAGTCTTCTGCCTTTTTGAGACTTCAAATTTAGGAAAAAACTTTTTTTTTTCTTTTTGTTAAAATAGCTTTTTAAATTTTTTTTCCCTACATGCTCAACACAGACAAATAGATACACAGGTTTAGTTTCAAAATAACCCTTGTTTGCTAACATTTTATTCCGTTTAATATCTTGTCTTTGTTTTTAAACTGCTAGAAACTATTCTGTTCAAAATTTCTAAATAATTGGTTCTAGTAAATTTTTAATGCACTGTCAAAATACATAAAATATTGATATTGTAGTGTTCCATGCATTTGTTATGTACTGTATTTGCTGTCTGTTTGCATGCTGTGTGTTATTTCCTCCCTGCTGTATTCAGTCATTGATTGTTTACCTTTTCTGTGTGTATTCCAGTACCATAGACAATAGTTCCTGCTGCATTGGCTTTTATAAATTCATCGTGTTGTATTCAAATTTTAAAAGAAAATTATTAAACAGTGCTGCTTGCATCAATTAAAAAAGCAAAAATTAAATAAACTAAACCGCACCATCAAATAAGCATAACAAAACATCTTAGTGTTGCATACAATGCAGTACAATTGCATTACATTTCCAGCTGTAAAAAAATATTAATTTTGTTTAATCAGAACCATACATGTACTTTACAAGTGTACCACTGCGTTGCCCTGACGCAGAACAAGTTACAGTATGTATTACAGTTATACAAAGTACTCCATTCAAACTAGAGAGGTCACGGTATCAAATTTTGACTTTATGGTATGTCATTTTATTGTAATCTGTTTTTAAATGGTTATTTAAAGAAAGTCAAGTAATTGACAAGAAAAATAACTTTAAAGTTTTAAAACAAATACAACACACTGGTACTACAGTTCTATCAGGCACTGCCTAACTGGAAGTAGTGTTCAGTCCACCTCACACAGGCTCAGCAAAATAATGCTGCTTTTTTATTTCAAATTACTCTCCTTGTGTTTCATTTACTGACAATCACGTTTGCTTGAGATGTCAGTGTTCGACATTAGTTAGTTCTAATGAACACAGTGGCACACAGAGAAACTGTGAATAAAAAATCGCATCCCTATCACCTTAAACGCGTGCACTCGGTAATCATGGTATAGAAAAATAGTTGCGGTTTCAAACCGTGGCAGTTTATACTGCGGTTTACGCTGACATCCCTAATTCAAACAATGTTTTCTACATCGGATCATAAATATTTTCCTGCTCTATCAGCTTGTTTTTCTTTGTTTCGTCTCTAGTCGGGTTTTGTTTTTTCAGCACAGTAATGCATTTCGGCAAATGCGCAATTTCAAACCTGTTGTGTAGCATTTTAATTTTTTGTCCTACTTTATCCAGTGTACCCGAGCCTTTGGCTCTCGGTTTCGTTGTGCACGAGTTATTTGACCTAACACTGGAATTTTTCTTTTTTAGTACATACTTGCGCACTTTTATGCACACAATAAAATAAACAAACAAAACAAACCCTAACTTCACCGGGAGTGCTCAACTAAACTTTGTCTTTCTGATTAATCCTCACTTAACACTGCTTGACGGCTAAATCGTTTCCCAGTCACACACAATCCAGTAGAGGTCTCCGCAGTGCCTTTGCTGATTCTGACCACACAGGTCACGGCTGTAGCCCTCTCTACGGGGTTTCCCCTGCCTTTATGCATGACCTCATTATGACAAATCAGCGTCATAGGATAACATACTGCCTAGCAACACATGGACCGAGGGAATTTTTGCCGCAGTGTTATCGTTTCTGTCTGACTGAGAAACCTGTTTTTACCTTTCAGAACATTAAAATGGCCTACGATTATGTGGATGTAATTAGTGCTGTTTTTGTTCTTAAATGAAAAAAAAAAGCAAATATTAGGTTGTCCAAAAAAAATTAAAAATCGTAAATCTCGAAAAACTACTCACTTCTAAATCTTTTGTAGTCATTTTTGTATTACTTTATTATAAATACATGTAAATTTGGATTCATATGTTTTTTTCTGACTATGTGAATGAAAAGACACAAGCGCCCGTTTTCTCATTGGAAAAGTGATATTTTGAAATTTACCTGTCCTGGTCACAAAAACAAAGTTTGTGGGGAATAATAGCCATTTTCTGTACTTTTGAGGCATAAGCAATTAGGAAATAACACTACCCAGGAACAAAAATTGTGTTACATAGTGTAGTGTGATACTAGGGAGGTGAAGCAGTCATGGTTTCAAACATGATAATAAAATGATAAACACATTTTATTATTTTAAAAAGAAAGGTTAATGCCAGAATCGGTGCAAAATTACTGTCAGTAGTCATAGGGTAAAAAAAAAAAAAAAAAAAAACTTTTTTTTTTTTTAAACAGTAGCACAGTCCTACTAATATTAATCACATTAGTACGGTCTTGTGTAACTAGAGTTGCGGTTGGTCAGGGAGGCAATAATATTAACATACAGTAATAGCACTGTCTACTGGCACAATTTTGCTTTACTGTTCTGTAGTGGAAAGAAAACTGCGTTAGTCAAAATAATGTAAAGGATTTTGCAGTACATGAATATCTCTGCAGACCTATTCAGAATTTAGGAAATCTGTAACAATGTTTTTTCACATGGGACTAAGTTTGGCATTTATTAAATAGGAATCAGACTTATAGTGCAAATTACATATAGTATGTATTGTATTGCAAATGATAGGGGCTCACCCAGGATCTAGCCTCATCTGTCAACAGGGAAAAATGTGCTAATAAAGTTCAGTGAAGTTCAATCTCGTCTCCGTGTCGCATGCACGCACCAAACATGATGTCACAACCAACCCATTGAAGAGTTGAAGCAGATATTTTTAAGCAAACTAATTTCTCACATAAAGGAATAAATCACCTATGTTTAACAGGATTATAATTTTTTTTTGGCCGTTACGCGAACTGAAAACACAGCATAGCGGTCTGATTACAGCTTCATTTTTCCAGGTAACAACATAGCAGCCTGTTACGCTCAGCAGTGCTGGTGGGAACCCTGCATGGTATAAAAAAACTCATTCAAACAAATCCTGATGATTTAAGACACTAAATGCACAAACATAGCACTCTCCAATTTTCATAGTGCTGCCATCATTAGCCTTTGCATTTTTTGTAAAATCTGACACATTTCCAGTGTCAGATTTTACAAAAATCAGTAAATTAAGAAGAAAAAAGTAGATTAAGAAGAACTATACTAAAGCGCTTCGGCAATATGTATATTTTCCTTTTTTTTTTTAATAGAAAGCAGAAGAGACTGTCAACTCTGTGTCTTCCGAGAAGCCACTCCAAAAATCCAAGGCAATCACAGAGACGGAGTTTGTGAGATTTGAAAATTCCTCCTTCCCAGTGCCATTATTTTTCAAGCGTGCCAATGGTGGCAAGCCCAGAGCAGCCAAACAGGTAGGGTCATTTCATTTTTGTGACTAATGTTTCTGTTACTGTTGCTGCTGCAAAATTAATTGCTTCTCTGCCGAGCAGCCACCTTGTAGCTTTGCTTTTTGTAATGATATCTCCAGAGTGTTTGAATGGATTATGCACAAATGTTCTTAGGATTAACAAAGCATCAATCACACATTTACTATCTGCTATATATGTGTCATATCTTCAACATCGTGTCTTGGTTATTTTATTTAATTTCTTTATTTTAAATTGTTTAGCTGGAACAATTAATGTGTAAGTTATGTTCAAAAGTGTTTTTGACTGCACATTTTTATATCTGTAATCAAAACTGGTTTGCTTTAGTCACTGCTGGACAATGAAATGGCTGCCATGTGACCATGTTACAGGAAATCATACCAATGAATGCTGATATAAGAATATATCCCTATAATCACATATTATTGGTATTGTTGTTGTTAATATTATTCACTCTTCACGATGACACAGCAATGCCCAGTTTCAAACGGTTTGAGACTAGCTGCAGTGCCGTAAAGTTTTAGTTGTCATGTTAACTAAAACAGAACTAGGTACCAGTAGTAATAAATAGGCCTGTGTACGTGTGGTATAGTGCAGCCTACACACTTTTACGTTAACGGTAGTTTTAACAAAAATCTATAAGGATCTTGGGAAGAAATTATTCAGAATAGTTAACGTGTTCTTTTTGTTTTCTAAAACGTGTTTCAGAAATGAGTGTTTGGTGCCCATTTATTATTTACAGTTTCTAACATCTGCCATCTTATTGTCTTTTTTTAATTGTTTTTAATGGTAGTTTACTAGTTTTCATGTTAATTACATTGTATTTTATGTTTGCAATAAGCAATGCTATGTGAATAATGCAGTAAAATGTATTTAAAATATTTTAAGCTTAAAACGCAGATTTATAAATGTATTTGTGTAGCGTGACCACTTATTAATGAGAAAAGAATGATTGGTATCGAATCTATCTTCCAGTTATTCATATGGAATATTGGTAATAGGAATTAGCCAAAAAAATGCCTAATTACACTTGACTGTTGTGCTTGATGGATTTAGGAGATTTAATTTATGTGAATAGTTTATGTAAATCAGGAGAAGCTAGAGACTTTGTCGTTTACTTGTATTAAAAGAAGGCCTTTGAGGTTTTCTGACATGAAAGCAGCCAACCATTATTTTCATTGGACTTGGTGTTTTACACTACAGTAGGTGAGTAAACAATCCACACTTTTGGTAAGAGAAGAGAGAGTTGGTACATTGAAATTTAGCAATAGGGATTTCTTAGCGCAGTTAAAACTTTGTATCTTAATTTAAAATAATAATAATAATTAAAAATATTAATAAGAAGAATTTAAATAGCTGATGGGTTTTTTTCTTAGGGGCTGCAGACACCAGAATCGGGTTCAAAGAAAGTCACCTTTGGACTGAACAACAACAAGACTGCAGGTAACAATCTGGGCTGTTTGCATCTCTCCTGTTCCTCTCTTTTTTTTATCAATACTTTGTACAGAAGGCTGCTGTTCAGTACACAAACAGCTCATTTATGTGAGCAATCCTGTGGATATATATTGTTTACTCTATGGGACGCTACCAGTAACCTATTGGTTTTATTCTTGCTGTGTTTCTGTATCTAATATTATGTTTTGCCTTTCCATATGTGCTTATAGTACACATTACAGTAACTGCCAGTTCCTATGAATAAATGAAGGACTGGAATTTGTTCTTTATTGTCAGTGTTTCAGAAGAACCCAGTGTTTTAAACGGATAATGATAATGAACAGGCAATACAGAATGATAGAACCAGATAGCCTCTAAGTTTACATTTTGGTATGTTTACGGTCCTGGATTGTCTATTTTGTTTAAAAACGTATTTAGCCTACTCTTCACGGTAGGTGATTCAGTTTGTTTTTCTTCTTTTTGCTAGATTAACCCGCCTTTAATTCGAGGGTATGTGCTTAAGCTAAAAGTGTTTTTAATCTAAAAATTCCCTGGATTGCTAACAGATTGAGACCCCTTGTGGTGGTGGTGGTGGTGGTGGTTGTTACTGTTTAATGTTTCTTTCATGAGATACAAAAGTTTTTGCTACTATTGCTAATTTTCTCACTCCTAATGTAATATACAGCACAGTTAATTGTACAGTACATTACATTTTAATGAGAAACTAAATAAAGCATTTAAATGTGTGTTACATGGGTAGTGTTAGTGCTGTATTGAGTGCAGTATCTAGTATAACTTGTTTTGTCACAAATTTAAATTATACATTTCATTTAACTGGTAAACTTACCCACGTGTTTGTATGTCTACCACAATCTTTATGGGGAACACAGTATTTGCCTTCATTTAATTAAATGTTCACTAAGCGTTCTCATGGTGCCTAGTCTGGTTTCAAACCCTATTGGCATCATGCCTGACGTACCACCCTGGGCAGAGTCCCCCTCAAATATAGATATTGTTTTCCTCTATAAGTGTTGCTCTTTTAACTTGTATCTGTGTTTCAAGGATTTTTGTTTTTTGTTTTTAAACAGAATTCAGAAGGACTGACAAAAGCATATTAGTGAGTCCAGCGGGAACATCGCGAGTGGCCTTTGACCCCCAGCAGAAGCCCCTCTGTGGAGTGCTCAAGTCTCCCTTGAGCGTGATGTGTTCCAGGCATAAAACCAACACCCCTGCTTCGACCAAGAAAAGAGCAACCGCTGCAGACTTTTTTAACTTTTAACTTTTTCTTATTCTGACAATGGTCTGTTTCTAATTAAATCAATGTATTGCAGAAACAATAAAAAGAAAACAATACTTTCTATGTAAACATCCAACATTGTATATAATTTGATCATTAAACCACAACTCTTATCCAGTTATTTTCTGGATGCATCATCTTGTCATGCGCTTTCCAATGCCCTGTTTTTAATTGATAGGAGTGGAAGCGACAGCATGGGAGAAGTACAGGCGTGGAAAAGTACAGAGAAGTAGAAGCAGTTAAGGAGAAATTTACATCTAATTGCTTTAATCAGAAAACACAGTAAATTGGGAAATCACTGCAGCTTAAAGTCTAACGGCTGCGTCTTTTTTCTGATAAGCTGAAGCTCAGAGCAGCTGATTCAGCACTGTTCCGACATGGTGGAGGGATGGAGCCAACGGCAAACAGGATTAGGGAGTGGTTAACATGTGAAAACAAAGTATATTAGAGGAGAAACCTCAAAATGGAGTGAGGTAACCACTAACCATGGTGTACCATGGTGGTCAGTATTAGGTCCACTGCTATTCCTAATCTACATTAATGATTTAGATTCTGGTATAGTAAGCAAACTTGTTAAATTTGCAGACGACACAAAAGTAGGAGGAGTGGCAAACACTGTTGCAGCGGCAAGGGTCATTCAAAATGATCTAGACAAGATTCAGAACTGGGCAGACACATGGCAAATGACATTTAATAGAGAAAAGTGTAAGGTACTGCACGCAGGAAATAAAAATGTACATTGTAAATATCATATGGGAGATACTGAAATTGGAGAAGGAATCTATGAAAAAGACCTAGGAGTTTTTGTTGACTCAGAAATGTCTTCATCTAGATCAGGGCTTCTCAAACTCAGTCCTGGGGACCCCCTGTGGCTGCTGGTTTTCATCCCAACCGAGCTCTCAATTACTTAAAAAAAAGAAAAACCCTTAATTGAACTGATAATTTGCTTAGACCTTTTTACTTGTTTTTAGCTCTTGAACAGTTGCATATTTGAAGTTAGCTATAACATTTGATAAGTAACTTGAACTATACCTGTTTAAAAGCTGAAAACAAGTAAAAAGGGTCTAATTAATTGAACTAATAATTTGCTTAAGGGTCTAGTTAAGTAATTGAGAGCTTGGTTGGAATGAAAACCAGCAGCCACGGGGTCCCCAGGACCGAGTTAGAGAAGCCCTGATCTAGACAATGTGGAGAAGCTATAAAAAAGACCAACAAAATGCTTGCTTATACAGCGCTCCCTCACTATAAGGCTTTTCGTTATGATGCTTCGGATATAACGCTTCTGCAGCATGTCCCCCAATTCCCTATACTAGTGATTTATGCAATTTTTCTACAGTAAATACAGTACCGGTGTTCAAACTGTAAACAACTTCTCAGTCCAACTTCTGTTTCTGTCTCTCCCTTTTGATACAGTATCTGGACTGAAGAAAAGCTGCTCTGGCACTTTATAACACAGACATCTTATTCAGCATTAGTTTTATAAATCAACATTATGCCTATTACATGGTTGTTTCCTAATGTATTTACTTTTTTTGTTAAAACTTAATGCATTAGTAAAACCTCATCTAGAATATTGTGTTCAGTTCTGGTCACCTCACTACAAAAAGGATAATGCTGCTCTAGAAGAGCGACCAGAATTAGTCTGGGTTAAAGGCATGTCATATGCAGACAGGCTAAAAGAATTTAATTTATTCAGTCTTGAACAAAGAAGACTATGCAGCGATCTGATGCAAGCATTGACACTGTCGACCCAAGGGACTTTTTCAACCTGAAAAAAGAAACAAGGACTAAGGGTCACAAATGGAGATTAGATAAAGGAGCATTCGGAACAGAAAATGGGAGGCATTTTTCTACACAGAATTGTGGGAGTCTGGAACCAACTTCCTAGTAATGTTGTTAAAGCTGACACCCTGGGATCCTTCAAGAAGCTGCTTGATGGCATTTTGGGATCAATAAGCTGCTAACTGAACAAGCAAAATGAGCCGAGTTTCTCATGTTTTTATACTTTACAATGAAGCAGGTGAAAGGTCAGAGAGGAACACAAAGGCTTGAAAACTAATGGCAACCTGTTTGAGCAACAGATAACATTTTCAATTTGGAACCATTTAGCATACACTGCAAACAAGGTAAGTGAGGGGTGAAAACAATTTCAGTGTCATTTATAATGTTGTTTAGGGTTGAGCCATGGCCTTATCAAATATTTTCCTTCTGAGGTGTTTAACCTTAAAGGTCCTTTTTAAGTACAAAATGTAACCATTACTGTATGGTTATTTAGCAAGGACATTAAAACATTGATGAGCCTCTTCCGAAGATTATTTGACGTAACACTGGGACAGACCGAGACGGTCAGGGTTACTGACTCACATCACCAATACATTTAAGACGTGTAGTGTTATTCAATTGATACGTGAGAAGCCATTAGTGTATCTCAATGTGACGGAAAGATGAGTTCTGGTGATAAATCTTCCTCCCAACCTGTGAGGGCGCTAAAGAACGAGAGGAGAAGCATCTGGAAGGGCTGGCCTGACAGTTCGTTTCCGGGTCAGGGAAGTGGGTCAGCCTGGAGGGAAGCGCGACTCTGTTGTAAGACCGTATTGATTTGAGAGATAAACGAGAGGCAGCTGCAAGTAATAAGGCAGCTGCAACCGTTTATCTTGATATCATGCGGGATTACATATAGGGGCCAGGGTAACGCTGGTCTTTTCCTTCGTTTGGGTTAACGCTTGGAGAGAGAAGGAGCGAGAGAGGAGCTCTCGTTGTAAAGAGAATTACGTGTTGTGTTTTGTTGTGTTTGTTTGTGATTGTCTGCGTTTTGCACCACCAGACAGTTAACTCACCGGTCCGGAGCTGTCGACCAGGGTCAGCACAATCCGGATCACCACTGCACGGAACCGTCACGAAATACAGTGTCTTCACCCACCACAAGCACGTCTGCACTCACCCAGGACTGGTGACCGTGTGTTCGTTTTGTTCGGGACTGTGTCTGTATTATTGCTATCCCCGTGCTTTACACATTGTTGTGTATAGCCGGGGATTTATTATTTAACGGTCACCAGACCTGGATTATAAATAAAAGCACCTTGTCACTGGAAACTGTTGTCTGCCTGTCACTCCTGCATCGCATCACCGTTATACCTGTTCCCCTCCACTAGCCACTTTGCCACACTCAATTACAAATAAAAACTATTAATATTAATGATAAACTTGCAAAGTACTGTATTTCATGTTTGTGTATATGCTGTGCATACAGATGGTGTTTACTGCGTTCGTGTTTGTAGCCTATGTGCTGCTTACCCCATAAGAAAATTGTTAAAAAAGGTATGCATTGGGACTTTTGTGAGTATTTTAAAAGCATTAACTTAGTTTTATTAGTGATGTGTCTAACTAGACTGACATTACTGTGGAAGGTAATGTCCTTTCTGCTAAGTTTTTGCACAAGTTTGTATTTTCAAAAAGTATGGTACATTGCCAGTTTTTTTTTTTTTTTTTTTTTTTAATAATATTATGTAAATAGTTCTGTTTTCACCTTTGATAATTTGACAGCACATATTAATGTTAAATTGGCATCCATATATGTGGTACGTAAGTTTAAAAGATATATCTTTTCAGTCTGCTTAGTTTATTCTAACATTAGTATCTGCCCCACAACCGGCTGGTGTCCAAAATGCAGAGGGCTTGGGGTCCCCTTAAGACCAGAACAGCAGTAGAATCTTATTACTGTATTCTGACAACACTTTTCATATTACTATTTATTTATTTCGCAGATGCCTTTATACAGTACATGGTTACAATGCATGATGAATATTTAAATACAGTACAGTTTACAGTAGGTGCAAATAACACTACTAAAATACAATATGAGCCAGGTTACAAGAAGTTAGGATTACAAGAAGTTATTTCTACAAAGACATTACTAGTGCAATAGTGTAAGTATGGGGCATCAGCTGAGGATCCAGTAATGTGGTGCTTAGGTCAGGTAAGGCCAGTGCATCAGGGCAGAATAAGAGATTTACAAGTGCAGTCTAAAATTTGACTGTTAAACTCATTTTCTCCACTAGCCAACAGAGAAAAGAAAGCAGTAGCCCATCATAGTTTATTCTAATATACGTAATTGTTACACCCTGCCATCGAAGGTTTAAAAAGGCACTGTATACAACGTAAATATGTAGCATTTAGATTTCAAGACCACATCTCTAACATACTTTGCATATGATATTTTCTAAACAAAATTGTTATGGCAGGAGAAAGGCAGAAAAAAAAAAAAAAACACATCCTATTGACTTAATTTATATACCAGACTGGCAGGGTGGAGAGGGCCCTACCTATTTTGAGGTTTTTATTTTTTTAATGTTAAGATTCAAAGAGGGTACAGATAACAAACACTATGTAACACAATTTTTGTTCCTGGGTAGTAAGTGTTATTTCCTAATTGCTTATGCCTCAAAAGTATAGAATGGCTATTATTCCCCACAAACTTTGCTTTTGTGACCAGGACAGTGATATTTCAAAATATCACTATTTCCAATGGGAAAACGGGCAAATGTGTGTCTTTTCGTTCACATAAAGTCAGAAAAAAACAACATATGAATCCAAATTAACATGTATTTATACTAAAGTAATACAAAAATGACTACAAAAGATTTAGAAGTGAGTAGTATACTGTATTTATGTAGTGTATGTGACGCCAGTAATTGCAGCCATGAACAAATTAAGATATGCAGCAGCCATCACTGTAAAATAAACATATGTTGCAAAATATGTTTTCTTCTTGATATGAATAAGACAACCATTTTCTTGCAACTCTTCTTCCATCTACGAATTCGCGTTTGTAAACAGCATAATCAAATGGAATGCCATCTTTTGGCTGTACAGGGTGTTTTGAAAAGAACTCATGTTGTAGTTCAGGTTTTGATGGCTTCACAAAAAGACTGATACCTTCCAGCACATCTTCAAAGAACTCTACCTCTTTTTGTACTTGTACTGGCTCAATGTGATCAGGAGCATTATTATGCACGTTTAAGGTTTCCTAAAATTGAAAATAAATACCATTTACTTGAGGCGGATGTGGTGAGTCTTAGCTTACAAGATTTTAGTTTGAAAGTCTTTTTTTATCACTGTTATTATTGTGCCCAAATGTATGGCTCCTATTTTTTCTCATTGGAAAGTGAGATGTGATCTACACACCCATGTATAGCGGTGGACTACAATGTGACCCAGTTATTACATTTTAACAAAGATATGTTCAGTTGTTCATGATGAATGTTGTATTACAATATTTCTTCTGAAAATCTAAAGCAAAACTAGTCTGAATACTTAGTAATACTATACTATATAGTAATTATTTCATGACACTCTGCTCATGTTACATTTTGTGTATTATGATTAGCGCCCTGCGAAATTCACGACCTTGGGGTAGATGTAGGCCTACGCAATCATTGCAAACTACATGCCAACCACTGGGAAGTCTAAACCAACGCAACATTGTTAGCATCGTTTCAACGACTGCTTTGCAGCTGCAGGTTTACTTTGCGCTTTATCCTTAAATAAATATGTGATAATTATTGGAACAACTGAACATATCTTTGTTAAAATGTAATAAATGGGTCACATTGTAGTCCACCGCTATACATGGGTGTGTAGATCACATCTCACTTTCCAATGAGAAAAAATAGGAGCCATACATTTGGGCACAATAATAACAGTGATAAAAAAAGACTTTCAAACTAAAATCTTGTAAGCTAAGACTGACCACATCCGCCTCAAGATCCATGTTGTCATCTTGTGAAATTTGCCAAACAGTGACATTCTGTTTGTTGCTCTTGTCTGATGTAGAAATTGTTTTAATGGCTGAAAAGATGCTGTTTATAGCTTTGCTAAATGTCTAAATTGCCAAAATGGTTTAATAGATCAATTAAATAAAAATATTCTGCAAAAAATGGCACCAAAAACAAAGTACACGGAAAGAGTACACGGAACTGCAAACGCAAGTCAAAAAGGAAGTTACAAAGGCCAAGAGAGAAATTGAAAAGAACATTGGTAAGGGGGCTAAAACCAATTCCAAAATGTTTTTCCAATATTAAAGAACAAGAGAACATTCAAATAGGAGGTTAAATGTCTAAGAGATACAAGTGGCAAAATCATAGACCAATAAGCCTGACTTCTATTATATGCAAACTTATGGAAACTATAATAAGATCCAAAATGGAAAATTACCTATATGGTAACAGTATCCTGGGAGACAGTCAATATGGTTTTAGGAAAGGGAGATCGTGTCTAACTAACCTGCTTGATTTTTTTTGAGGATGCAACATTGATAATGGATAATTGTAAAGCATATGACATGGTTTATTTAGATTTCCAGAAAGCTTTTGACAAAGTCCCGCATAAAAGATTAATTCTCAAACTGAACGCAGTAGGGATTCAAGGAAACACATGTAAATGGATTAGGACGTGGTTAACATGTAGAAAACAGAAAGTACTGATTAGAGGAGAAACCTCAAAATGGAGTGAGGTAACAAGTGGAGTACCACAGGGATCAGTATTATGTCCTCTGCTATTCCTAATCTACATTAATGATTTAGATTCTGGTATAGTAAGTAAACTTGTTAAATTTGCAGACGACACAAAAATAAGAGGAGTGGCAAACACTGTTGCAGCAGCGAAGGTCATTCAAAATGATCTAGACAAGATTCAGAACTGGGCAGACACATGGCAAATGACATTTAATAGAGAAAAGTGTAAGGTATTGCACGCAGGAAATAAAAATGTGCATTATAAATATCATATGGGAGATACTGAAATTGGAGAAGGTATTTATGAAAAAGACCTAGGAGTTTTTGTTGAAATGTCGTTTAGACAATGTGGGGAAGCTATAAAAAAGGCCAACAAGATGCTCGGCTACATTGTGAAAAGTGTTGAATTTAAATCAAGGGAAGTAATGTTAAAACTGTACAATGCATTAGTAAGACCTTATCTTGAATATTGTGTTCAGTTCTGGTCACCTCCTATAAAAAAGATATTGTTCTAGAAAGAGTGCAAAGAAGAGCAACCAGAATTATTCCTGGTTTAAAAGGCATGTCATATGCAGACAGGCTAAAATAATTAAATCTATTCAGTCTTGAACAAAGAAGACTACGCGGCAACCTAATTCAAGCATTCAGAATTCAAAAAGGTATTGACAATGTCGACCCGAGGGACTTTTTCGACCTGAAAAAAGAAACAAGGACCAGGGGTCACAAATGGAGATAGACAATGGGGCATTCAGAACAGAAAGTAGGAGGCACTTTTTTACACAGAGAATCGTGAGGGTCTGGAATCAACATCTCGGTAATGTTGTTGAAGCTGACACCTTGGGATCCTTCAAGAAGCTGCTTGATGAGATTGTGGGATAAATAAGCTACTAACAACCCCAAACGAGCAAGATGGTCCAAAGGGCCTCCTCTCGTTTGTAAACTTTCTTATGTAACAGATGCCTGACATTGACAATGTTGTAGACAAATTGTTGACACATCAGAAGTAATGTTCATTTAATTTAATTTAAGAATTAGTTCAGTTTCTGTCTCCAACTAAACAAAAAGTATTTTAGACATTACAATATAAATTAAACTAAATAATACAAATGCTTAGATTATATAAAGGTTTTACTGCAATAAAATATAGGAACTGTTAGGTTTGAATATAAGACAATACAGTGTGAACTGTATTTAATAACTTAACAGCCAAAGTGAGCAGTTCGTTTAAATTAGAAAAGTTGTCTACAGTATCAGTTTCTATCAGACAGGTAGCTACTTTAATTGGGATGATTGTGAGCTAAAAAAATGACTTCATGTGGTGAATTTGGAAAAGCACTTACAGTGGAGTTTCAGCTAAATTAAAACACTACTCTTGGCAAGTAAACAGGGTGTCTGAAATCCTCTTGTGCAGGCCAATTTCTGGAAAACAGAGGTCAGGCTCTATATGTTAGAATCCCAACCCGGAATACACCCCCATTTATTGGGGTTAAATAAAATTTTTAGAACCCCAAAATCTTTTCGTGTTCGGGGTGGGGTTGTCTTGTGGATGACCCCATCGTGATGCAGAAAATTCACTTTGCCCAAACCCAATCTGAAGAAGACTATTCAAAATGATGGGGTAGTAGTTCTGGTTTGGGTCTTAACATATATACAGTATACATTATAAATGGAAGCTCTTTTAAATGGTAATTGTAAGAGACAATCCACCGAAATGGCTTGCAGGCCGCTTTAAATAGACCCTCAAACACCCCCCCACCCCCCCACCCCCCGACTGGTGCTCTGTTAACAACTGATTTGCATATTGATGATATTCAGCATGCTCCTGCAAGATTCTTCCTAAGACCGCCCACCTGCCTGGAGCTGCAGAGCGGCGAGGCAGAGCCGGTCTCCTACATCAGCTCACCAGACCGAAAATGTCCTTGCAGGATCGCGTCCAATCTTCTCTGCTTCAATATACATATATAGTGGACAAAAAAATGGAAGCACCTGTGTAAATGAGGGACACCAAGTAGGTCTTCCACATAGGTGTGGCTCATGCGTTAATTAAGCAACATCCCAGCATGCTTAGGGTCATGTATAAAAATGCTGGACAGGCCTGGTTGCCTATATTTATGGCTAGCATGGCTGCAGAGGAGACCTCAGTGACTTTGAAAGAGGGTTATTGTTGGGGCACGTTTGGCAGGAGCTTCAGTAACCAAGACAGCTCAACTTGTTGATGTTTCACAAGCATAAAACGCAGAGGGAAAGATATCATCAGCAAAGGGCAACAGTGGGCAGAAGCGCATACTCCAGGATCGTGATAACCGAGTATTCATTCAAAGTGCAATTCGAAGGTACTAGCCATGGTGATGAGGATGCTCAGAAGCAAAAAAATTTAAATTTACCAATATGGAATTAGAGATTTTGGCACAAGCAGTACTTGTAACACATCTTCATGATCAAATCAATCACCAGAACAAATCAATAGAATATGGAATGTGTGGCGGCTTCTTAATAAACAAATGTATCACTTCAGAGTTTGTAGTAGGTTTCTTATACAGTGGTTTGCAGAAGTATTCACACCCTGCAAAGCATTCACATTTTCAAATTAAACTTTACATGTAGAATCTACACAAACTACTCCACATTGATAAAAGTTAAAAAATGCATATAGTATATAAATAAGTAAGATTTACAGAGAAAAACAGATTAATCTCAGTTGCATAAGTATTCAACATCTTTGCTACTGCAATCCTAAATAAGCTCAGTGCAAATGATTTGTTTGAAAGGTCACAAAATTAGTGAAATGGTTTTTTTAGCCTGTGTGTACTCAAAGTGGTTTAACTTGTAGATAATTTCCCTCAGGTATATAAAGACTTTTATCTGCAACTCACACAGTGATCTAACAAAGCAACCATGAAGACCAATGAGCTTTCAAAACCAGTCAGGGATAAAGTGGTAGAGAGGCACAGAGAGGGAGAAGGATACAAGAAAATTTCAAAGCCGCTGATTATCCCTCTCAGCACAGTGAAGTCCATCATTAAGAAGTGGAAGATCATCATACCACTTAGATACTACCTAGATCAGGTCCACCTCGCAAACTGAGCAGCCGGGCAACTAGGAAACTGGTTTGGGATGTCACTCTGAAACTAACAATGACCTTGAGAGATCTGCAAAGTTTTGTGTCATCAACAATAAGCTGGTCCCTACACAAAGCTGGCCTGTATGGAAGGGTGCAGACATGTGGAAAAAAGTTTTATTTAGACGAGACAAAAATTGAACTTTTTCGCTAAACTCCAAGCGTTATGGATGGCGCAAGCCCAACACTGCACATCACCCAGTAACCACCATCCCAACTGTCAAGCATGCTGGTGGCAGCATCATGATATGGGATGCTTCTCTTCAGCAGGGACTGGGAAGCTTGTCAGGATAGAGGGGAGAATGGATGGTGCAAAGTACAGGCAAGTCCTTGAAGAAAACTTGTTTGAGTCAGCCAAAACTTTGAAACTGGGGAGGAAATTCACATTTCAGCAATGACCTGAAGCACAAAGCCAAAGCCACACTGGAGTGGTTGAACAAGAAGAGAACTAATGTTCTTGAGTGGCCCTGTCAAGGTCTTGACTTGAATCCAATCGAAAATTTATGGTGAGACTTGAAGATTGCAGTCCATCGACAATCCCCAAAAACTTATCAGAACTGGTGCAATTTTCCCGTGACGAATGGGCAAAAATGTCACCATTCTACTGTGCAAAGCTAGTAGAGACCTATCCAAAAAGACTCATAGCAGTATTTGCTGCAAAAGGTGCTTCTACCAAGTATTGACTTAAGGGGCTGAATACATATGCAACCAGTAAATTAAATTTTGTACATTTCTTAGCAAGTTTTGCTGACATTTAACCTCCTCCTCATATAACAGTGTTCAGTTTAACCACTACAACTCTGAATAAAAAAAGTTTGTTTGAAAAACTGTGCACACATTATTTGTAATTTAAAAAAATTGTGATATTATTGGTAGGGTGTGAATACTTCTGCAAACCATTGTACATTACGACACATCATCCAGTTACTGTGCTTCGTATATTAGTTCAACTTATTTTGTATAGAATAATTCCAGGCATATAGACTTTTCAGACTGCAGAAACAATACGTTTTATTTACTTACATCCATGGCAGCAAATGGGAGCATAATCCTTCCATTGTAAGCAATATGTTCAGCAACAATAACTCCATACAGCTTCATACGAACAGTCTTCAGTTTAACTATGTCTTATATCTTCTTAAAGTCTTATGCAGTTACAACTCTCCTATTTCTTAAGTTTGTCTGTATTTCTTACTCTATGTATGATTTTAAAGCATATCTGTATGGTATATATGGTTTAAAAACTGCACTTGCTCTAGCTACAAACAAACTCTGTCTTTTTTTTACTGTTTTTTTAACAACTCGAATTTAACAATACTGCCTGAACCAGTATTGTTAAATACCAGAATGCCATATTACAAAAAATACATTCTGTTGGCATTATTAAAATAACGGTGGAGGATGAGAACTCATTGTATATGAGACTTTTCTTTATGGTGCCTCAGAATATCATTCCATCTTTTCTTAATCTCATCTGCGTTCTTTTAATAATGCCTACACTCTAAGAAGTAAAGGCTTGTGTTAGAACCTTGCTTTGCCACTGTGGGGAGACCTTGTTAGGTGCTTCCAATAATTTTTTTTACATGGAGTCTATATTCTCTATTTGCAGACACTCTGTTTTGTCATGTAAGCTATGAAACATGTATTGAAAATTTGAGTTTTCAGAACAATACGGTACCAGTATTATAAACGATAATTTACAAACTGACTTGATCAGAAGGGTTAAAAAATGAGCTCTTTGCAAAATATTATTAAATGTTTCTTTCTCCTTGAAAACGATGCCTCCTTCTTGCTGCAGATAAGTCTCCACATTCCCCCCCCCCCCCCCCCCTCCCAAATTTTAGCAGTTTTGTTCAGAAACGCCCCAGAATTACATATGCATATACAGAGTTACATATGCATCAAGGGATAAGGCGCACAGAGACATTGCCTCCACAAATCACATGTTAATTGCATGTTTATGCCATTGTGTGTGTTTTATAAATCCCATCCAAGAATTCAGAACCCTCAGCGCCCATTTTACCGTCGTAAAACATGTGCAATCCTTTTAGAAATCTGGGCCTCTGTCTGCCTTTTCATAATGTGTTGATAACACTATGTAACACAATTTTTGTTCCTGGGTAGTAAGTGTTATTTCCTGATTGCTTATGCCTCAAAAGTATAGAAAATGGCTATTATTCCCCACAAACTTTGCTTTTGTGACCAGGACAGTGATATTTTGAAATGTACCTATTTCCAATGAGAAAACGGGCAAATTTGTGTCTTGTCGTTCACATAAAGTCAGAAAAAAACAACATATGAATCCAAATTAACATGTATTTATACTAAAGTAATACAAAAAAATGACTACAACAGATTTAGAAGTGAGTAGTTTTTCGAGATTTACGATTATACTGTAGATTACTTTCACGAATCAGCCCCTAAATGTAGTCCCCCATCATGTTCTCATTATACTGTCCTTGGTAGCGGCGTTCAAAGTCCAGTATATCCTGGTGGAAACGCTCACCTTGCTCCTCCGAGTACGCTCCCATGTTCTCCTTGAATTTATCAAGATGAGCATCAAGGATATGGACTTTGAGGGACATCCTACAGCCCATGTGCCGTAGTTCTTCACCAGAGTCTCAACCAGCTCCACATAGTTTTCGGCCTTGTGATTGCCCAGGAAGCCCCGAACTACTGCAACAAAACTGTTCCAAGCCACTTTCTCCTTACTAGTGAGCTTCTTGGGGAATTCATTGCACTCCAGGATCTTCTTTATCTGTGGTCCGACAAAGACACCGGCTTTGACCTTTGCCTCAGACAGCTTAGGGAAGAAGTCTTGAAGGTACTTGAAGGCTGCCGACTCCTTACCTAGAGCTCTGACAAATTGTTTCATAAAGCCCAATTTGATGTGCAGTGGTGGCATCAGCACCTTCCGGGGGTCCACCAGTGGCTCCCACTTGACGTTGTTCCTTCCCACAGAGAACTTGGTCTGCTGTGGCCAGTCCTGCCTGTGGTAGTGCGCCTTGGTGTCCCTGCTGTCCCAAAGGCAAAGATAGCAGGGAAACTTGGTAAAACCGCCTTGGAGACCCATCAGGAATGCCACCATTTTGAAGCATCCTATGACATAAGAACATAAGAACATAAGAAAGTTTACAAACGAGAGGAGGCCATTCGGCCCATCTTGCTCGTTTGGTTGTTAGTAGCTTATTGATCCCAAAATCTCATCAAGCAGCTTCTTGAAGGATCCCAGGGTGTCGGCTTCAACAACATTACTGGGGAGTTGATTCCAGACCCTCACAATTCTCTGTGTAAAAAAGTGTCTCCTATTTTCTGTTCTGAATGCCCCTTTTTCTAAACTCCATATGTGACCCCTGGTCCTTGTTTCTTTTTTCAGGCTGAAAAAGTCCCTTGGGTCGAATTTTGAATGCTTGAATTAGGTCGCCACGTAGTCTTCTTTGTTCAAGACTGAACAGATTCAATTCTTTTAGCCTGTCTTCATATGACATGCCTTTTAAGCCTGGAATAATTCTGGTCGCTCTTCTTTGCACTCTTTCTAGAGCAGCAATATCTTTTTTATAGCAAGGTGACCAGAATTGAACACAATATTCAAGATGAGGTCTTACTAGTGCATTGTACAGTTTTAACATTACTTCCCTTGATTTAAATTCAACACTTTTCACAATGTATCCGAGCGTCTTGTTAGCCTTTTTTATAGCTTCCCCACATTGTCTAGATGAAGACATTTCTGAGTCAACAAAAACTCCTAGGTCTTTTTCATAGATTCCTTCTCCAATTTCAATATCTCCCATATGATATTTATAATGTACATTTTTATTTCCTGCGTGCAGTACCTTACACTTTTCTCTATTAAATGTCATTTGCCATGTGTCTGCCCAGTTCTGAATCTTGTCTAGATCATTTTGAATGACCTTTGCTGCTGCAACAGTGTTTGCCACGCCTCCTACTTTTGTGTCGTCTGCAAATTTAACAAGTTTGCTTACTATACCAGAATCTAAATCATTAATGTAGATTAGGAATAGCTGAGGACCTAATACTGATCCCTGTGGTACACCGCTGGTTACCACACTCCATTCTGAGGTTTTTCCTCTAATCAGTACTTTCTGTTTTCTACATGTTAACCACTCCCTAATCCATGTACATGTGTTTCCTTGAATCCCAACTGCGTTCAGTTTGAGAATTAATCTTTTGTGCGGGACTTTGTCAAAAGCTTTCTGGAAATCTAAATAAACCATGTCATATGCTTTGCAATTATTCATTATCGATGTTGCATCCTCAAAAAAATCAAGCAAGTTAGTTAGGCACGATCTCCTTTTCCTAAAACCATGTTGACTGTCTCCCAGTACCCTGTTACCATATAAGTAATTTTCCATTTTGGATCTTATGACCTCCCAACCATACTCATCATACTTCAAGGCATCCAGCAAGGTCTTGATGCTGTTGTAATCCTCTTTGAGGTGCACAGAGTGAGACAGGGGAAGAGATGGGTACTTGTTACCATTATGGAGTAGCATGGCTTTGAAGCTCCTGGGTGAGCTGTCAATGAAGAGGCGCCACTCATTCTGGTTACAGGCGATTCTGATTGCCTCGAAGAGACTGGTCACATTGTGGCAGAAGCAGAACCCATCTTGACGGGTGAAGAAGCTGGAAAAATGTTGGTGACGCTTCCTCTGATCTGCGACTTGCACACTTTCATCCAACAAGTTCCATTGCTTGAGCCTAGGTGTCAAAAGCTCGGCATTGGACTTGGTGAGACCAATATCTCTAATCAAGTCGTTGAAGTCTTTTTGGTTGGGGTAGTATGGGTTTCTCTCCTCAGCTCCACCTCTGAAATTGTCATCTGGATCTACAACGTCTTCCTTGCTCTCTGACTTGCTGCTCTCTTCTAAAGACGGCTGCTCTCTCTCTGGAGGAGTGGGTATGGGGAGCTCATGGCAGTGTGGCACTGGGGCGATGGATGAAGGAAGGTCCGGATATGTGATAGCAGGTGCATTCTTGCCAGTCCGACGTTTGGAAGGGTCCACCATGCAGAAGTAGCAGTTGCTTGAGTGGTCAGTGGGTTCCCGCCAAATTCTTGGGATAGCGAACTTCATGGCTGTCTTTTCCCCTCTGTACCATCCTACAAAAATACATTTATTTCACCCATGACTAATGTGTAATTGATTCTCGCAACATTTTTCATATATGATATATTTTTTCAATAACATTGAAAATTGTAAAACATTTTAAAATTAAAAACTTTTACAATTTTAAAAATTTTAACAAATTTTATAACATAAAATTCCAAGCAACAATTGTGCATCTTTTTTTTGCAGTGCTCGCAGGTGAAATGAGGTGCCCAGGGTTTGTCTTGATCCCCGACAGGCATGCCGAAATATGACTTGTTCCCCTCACACATCTTAGCAGATGCTTCCACTGAGTACTTTTTCGCTCTTGTCTTGATAAATTGGCCGCAGACATAGCAAAATGCGTCTGCCGGATGCTTGCAGCCTCTTGATGCCATCTCAGAAAAATGCAGATATGTAACCACTTAGGCAGCTGGAACTAAACTGAACTGGTGGGCTTAAGGTCCCTGTATTTATATTACTATTTATATTACTGGAAAGTTCTAGATGTTACTCCAAGTTTACTCAGCACTGAATATATCTGGAATGTTCTGGAAAATATAAATTTCAAAATATCACTGTCCTGGTCACAAAAGCAAAGTTTGTGGGGAATAATAGCCATTTTCTATACTTTTGAGGCATAAGCAATTAGGAAATAACACTTACTATCCAGGAACCACAAAAATAATAAAATTTGTTACACAGTGTAATGCAATCTGTCAGGTGCAATTTTTAGATTTAAGTGAATTTACTGCCAGAGCAAACAGCTGATAGCAAAACACTGAAAAGTGTAAGATAACCAAGTGTTCTTGCTGCATGTGCACCTACTGGTAAAACAACTAAGTGTCAAACAAAACGCAATCCATACAGTCATTGCTTAACAGCTACTTAAATATATAGCCTTTCTATGTTTGGAATGGTAAATAATCAATTGTGTATTTTATTAAAATGCATTGTAATATAACCTATATATTCAAAATACACACTACCATTTTTAAAGCAATAATTAATAACAATTTGGTGTAAAAAAATACAAAATGACCGCACTTTTGTATTAAAAAGATTACAGGGTTACAACGCATACTAAATTAATGATGGGTTGAATTAATAAAGCTGTGTTATATATTGAGAAGGTACATGTGGTGAGAAATAGCACATGACAGCTCAAGAATGGAAAAGAGTGACATCACTCACTGATGACATCACAGCGTCCATTTTCTTGTATCTTCTGAAGTGAAGGAAAGGAATCAGTCTGGTAAAAAATATTTTGAATATTTGATAAGTAGAACATACTTACTATTCAAGCATTTTTAAAAGGCAGTTGATTCCATTATGTATGTATTTTCTCCAATGACAAACTTTGTCTTTGTAATAGTTTATAACAGATCTGTGGACATTACTCCAAATGTAAATATAAGTAGTTCTTTTAGCTACAGTCATTGAATATTGAATGATTACAAAGACATTATAATAGGTAAGAATAAAGGCTTGTACAAACTCATTATATATGGCTGACTGTGTGACTATTTAATGGCTATGGCAGCTTGTTATTTATTGAGGCACTCAAGGCCAGTACCACAGTGTAAACAAAAGGTCAATGTTTTTTAGGCAGCATTCTGTTTCAATGTAGTCCACACTGTTATATACTAAACCGTAAATTATTACTTTTAAATCATAGCCTACTGTCAATTTACTTTTGAGGCTTTTATAACATTCTTTCATAGCCTGAATGTCAAAACTTATTGTGAATAGGGTAGCCGAAACAGTGCAGTGCTTCCCAATACATGTTCATGGCTTTTACTTTCCTGCCATACTCCAGGGCTTACATCAACTCATGAAGATGGTCAGGTCAATTTATATCATTGCATAACCTTTTACCTTGTTTGTATTGAAGGAAATTTGTCTGTACACACTTCCCATCCTCCGAGCACTTCCCTAGTGTTTCAAGGTAATATGTATGTGCAGTACATTTACTGTTGCATATATACATATAAAACTATATTTTACAGATCCATCATTTACTTTTTTTTGTACTTTAGCAAAGGATGATTCTGCATGCAGGTCTGTGGCAAAGTGATTTGTAGTGCACAGGTGTAGAGGTGCTGCAGTGCTTAATAACAACAATCCAAAGCCTTATTAGTTGCTTTTAACTTATAAGACTGAGTATACACAATGATGTGTACAGCCAGTCAAAACCACAGGGTTCAGTCCCAAAACAATAATAACAAACACACACTTTAAAACGCCTACACGGTCACCAGTCCAGTAGTCAGTGCTCCGGGTGAAAGTGGTGTTGTGAATACACGTTAATAGTGATTACAGTGGAGCAGTGTAGTCCAGGTTAGATGCTGGCTTAACAGTGACAGCTCCCTGATATTTAGCCGTCTACAATGACAAATAACAACAGTTAATGAGACAGACAATACAACACTCACGGTTTCTTTTACTCCTCTTGGTCAATCCGTAACCATAACAGAGGAACAGATAGCTCGGTCACATCACCTTTGGTAGCGAATGCAATCATGTCTCCTCTGCAGCATCAAACACTGCTGTTACACATGGAGGTACGCTTGTTGTCGCGTGGACAAGTGCTTGTGCGTTTTATGGAACTGCAGGAAAAAATAAAGGAATTCTTGCAAGATCACAATCGACCACTGTGCGAACAGCTGACTGATGCGTTTTGGATCAAAACAGCATACCTAGCAGATACATTCACTCTTTACAATGAGACAAACAAGCGGATGCAGGGTCCTGAATCAAACGTCATGCAGAGCAAAGACGCTCTCGACGCTTTTGTGCAGAAACTGGAGTACAGAGTTGGAAAAATGTCAAAAGGGGAGCAACAACAATTTCCACTGCTGATGAAACAGTCTGTTGGCACTGTGCCTGCGTCTTTACGCACTGAGTTTACCCGGCACATGAACATGCTTCGGGAGGAAATTAAATCCCGTTTTGCCAATGTTGACGAATACTTATCAAAGGAATCGTGGTTGATGGACCCTTACATTTGCAGTCTCGAGGACGTGGAATACCTCGGCTGTGAAGAAGAGCTTGTTGACCTTCAAGCCGATTTTGTGTCAAAGAAATATTTCCACGAGAACAGATACAAAAAGTTTTGGATTGTCAAAGGACACGCTGTTGCACCCAGACTGGCCAAACACGCAGCTACAAGGGTTATTCTACCATTCAGCACTACATACCTGTCTGAGACGGTCTTCAGCGCATTTGTAACAATAAAAACAAAAGCCCGTAACAGGCTTGATGTCCACCAGGACTTTAGACTGGCTGTCACTAGCATTACACCTAACATCCCATCCCTGATGGTATGCAGGCCTGTTGTGTGAAATTGAATTACTTTAAATTTAAAAGGAAGTTGATGTGGAAGTAAATAAGACAATTACTGCACAGAGTAATTTCAAAAGGTCCTTTATTATTTCACACACACACACACACACACACAGTTACATACACAGATGCTATACTGCGAATAACGATATCCCTAACGGGACACAACCCAACAAGGTTACATACAAAGATTATATTAATCACAGATCAATACAATCCATGAGACGCAACTGAACTAATTCTTACCCTTCCAAGCAGATCGGGAGATCCCTTCGACCCTGGTAAGAGAAAGCAGCTGTCTCCAAGAAAATACCGAGCAGGACTGCGCGCTAATCCTCACGGCTGAGTCCCATCAGAGCAGGGGAGAACCCCATCCTTTATAACTTACCAAGTTAGGCTTTTGCGTGAGAGAGAGTAATTGGCCAGATCACTCCCTCGAGGTTCGGCCCTCTGAATAAACCATCCCTTTCCCTATTCTGACAAAAACAAGTTATATAAGCGTGACAAAAACAAGTTATATAAGATACGGGGTTATTATAGGGCAAGGGCAAAGATGAACTCGAACGCATTTCTAGAACTTTCTAGAACACACTTTTTTTTATTACAAGGCCCAAGGTGGCCATTAGTTTTTTAAGGAAGGAAAAAGTTATTGATTGTAACTTATTGTTTGTTATTGTTACTTATTGTTATTTTTATAGCACATGCATTATAGCTGTGTCAAAACCAGTGTTCACATGATGTGCATGTGTGTATGCAACAACCGTTTCAGTTACTTTGTCTGAGGGAGATCTAGGACAGAGCTATATAGGTGCTGTTAATCACTTATTACGCTGATAATGAATCATTATTCTTTTGGTAACAATGTGTGTGTATAGGCCTACAGTTAATTATACACAAAGACAACCAGGGCCAACCAAAGAGAGAAGGAAAGAAAAACTCTAATTGATGATTTTTGTTACCAAAAACGGTTATTTCTAACCTGACTTACTTGAAATTGAATTTTGGTGTGTGTGGGGGGGGGGGGGGGGGGGGGGGGGGGGGATGGGTGACCAAACCACTGGTTTAAATGATTGATTATCTTTCCTTTTATTATTGTTTTTGTATTTGTAACAGAAAGCTCCCGCTTCCTTTTGTACTGTTGACCCGCCTTTCCCATTTTATTAAATGTTTTTGGCACTTGGTTCAGGGAGGTAACTTTTCCGTTGAAGTTGGCTTTTTTGCTAAAGGTGTGTTTGTTGAAGAGCTGAGGTCGGTGCAATATGCAGTTTAGATTGTCTGTCCTTCATCCTCTGCGGGCTAGAGGGCTTTATCTGAGTAAAAACTGGTTTGTCACAGATTACCACTGAATGCTATTAGGGAAAACCAGTGGGGACAATAAGTGGACTCCTGGGTCGCAAAGGGATCTATCTCCATGTACCTGAACTTCTCCCAGATGAGGTTCACAACCTCCAGGTGAAGTTGCCATTCCGAAATGTAGGGGCCACCTCTGGAGAGGAGGTCTGCTGCCCAGTTCCTCACCCCTGGCAGGTGAACTGCTTTTACTGAAAGCAAGTGATGTAAGCCCATAGAAAAAAGCTTCCGAGCAACACGATGGAGACTGAGAGACCGGAGACCCCTCTGGTTGTGATGTCTGTTTGGATCAACACGTGTCTCCCTTGTATCTCACAGAACAAATTCTGCAGGGCCAGACGAACTTCCTGCAGATCCAAAATATTTGTTTAGAGAACCTCTGTGAACAGGCTGGTTGATTGTTACATCAGGCCAGTAAATACAAGACACAGAGTGGTGAGTGAATTGCACATTGGCCCAAATAAGTAGACAGACAAAGAAAAGGGACGAACCAAAACAAGTATCATGCGGGTTCTCCTGAACGGGTAGGAATTGTTATATTTATTATTTTCTCCTTCCTGTTCTTTCTCCCTAAACACACCAACCCGAGTAAGTGATTCATGCATCTATATATACAGCTGTGCTGGGATTCAATTATTAATTAATCATTTACTTGAATCCCAGCATGTCAGCTAATTTGTGCAATCCCCATGCCCACATACTAATACACATTTTACATGCACATGAAGTGATTGTGTAATCTCTGTACCTAAATACAACTATACATTTTAAATCACCTGTGCTACGTAACCCACAATCCATGCACCAATACATACACAGCACATAAAACATAATACACAAAAATACACAAGAAGTATCTGGAAGGTCAGTACCCTTACCACTGCATTGGGCTAAAAGAACTCCAAGCAGACAATAAGCATCTGGATTCTATCGTCTGACAGATTGCTGACCATGCTTCTGGAAATGAGGCTTTCGCTGAGATAGACAACCCTTTGTGAAGGTGTTAACAAGCTTTTCAACTGATTCACAGTGATGTCTAACCGCTGGAGGTGGTGGGTGACCAGTACTGTGTGCAACACTGTCTATGCTGGTGACTCGGCACATATCAGTGCAAGGAACGAGAGGCTGATTGGCAGTACATGAAACTACCTTGAAAGGCGAACCACAATTACTTTCTGTAGCCGGGTCTTATAGGGATGTTAAAGTAGGTGTCCTTGAGGTCCATTGTATTGAAACAGTCGCCTGACCTTACTTACTGCAACAACTGCCGCGTTGTCAGCATCTTCAATCTCTGGACTCTCAAGTACAGAGTGGGATGTCTGGGGTCGAGGGATCAGCCTGAGGCTGCCAACCCGTTTCAGCACCAGGAAGTACCTGGAGTAATAGCCTTGCTTCTCTGTTGTAGAGCCACCACCTTCTGAGACACAAATACGGTCTCTTGAGGGTTCATGACCGTTGTTGTGATCATGCACTGAAAGAGGGGGGCCAAATCTAAACTGCAGAGAGTAAAAGGCCCTGATGGTGGTAATGACCCAGGTGTCTGTGGTTCATGATTGGCAATAATCCTGTGGCAGCAAATCCCTAGGGCTGCTGGCTTGTAGAGGCTTGCACCTGTGGCTGCTGCTTGTGAGCAGGGTGCCGATAATTGCGCCAGTCTTCGAGTTGCATACTGTGAAAACAGTTCTGCAATTAGCTCTAGCAGGGACTGCAGGAGCCTGAATCTGCATTTGGGGGTGACTCCTCTGACAGGGAGAGGCTTACCGTGGGAGCCAAGACATCTGATCAATTCTTAGATGTCCATGTTCTCAGTTGCAGTAAGGGACATGGCGTCCTCCTGCTCTGGTTGTGGGTCAGGCAATGGTGCCTGAACCCGGGGGACTGAGACAAAGGGGACAGGGGGGGCTTGCAGCAGCTCAGTCAAAAGGGACTACTGCTGGTTCATAGTTTCAAAAAGCTTTTCTATTTGCCACGCAACCCGGACAGTACCAGAAGGCCTGCTGTAGTGGATCCTGTTCCTCTTCTGGTAGTGGAAAGGGGGAGCTCGCCGAGCCAGATGATGAATTGGAGGATTTAGAGGAGCATGGGCTGTTAGTCCTGATCCTACCCCCAGAGGATCGTTTCCTAGCTCCCGGTGTAACAGGGAGTGGGGACTCTGTTGACTGCACAGCAGGGGACAAATGGGGTGAGTCATGCTGTGCCAGGGTCAGAGATGCAGATCAGTCTCTGGAACAGATTTCCAGTGTCCTCTTAGAAAAATGAGCACAAACACCGCAAGAGCTGTGTTCTTTAACTCCCTTCCCAAGCAGTGGATGCATTAATCGTGGTTATCTTCTGCTTTAATGAACCAACTGGTACAAGCTCTGGTATGAAAAGGCACGAGCAAGAATTTTAAATTCGACTCCCGAAGAGCCGAGCAGTAAGGGAGAGAGAGCATGAACTGAATCCTGGGTAAGGGCAAAGCAGAACTCCCGCTTTGTGGACTTAACCAGAACCAAAGCTATGAAGAATTATTGCTTAAAAAGCTAGATTATTTCAAAATATAAATTAATTATAATAAATTATACTCGAAATGAGAGAGAAAAAGTGAATTAAATCAACTTATCTCCATAGTTATAAAGTCAATGCTGTGCATTTAGTTACTACAGCAACGTGGTCAAACAAATACCGGCTTCATGATTGGTGAATTCTTCATACTGTAAAATGACATTTCTACATAGTACTAGAATTGTACAATGTGTATAAAAAACACAAAAGCTTTGTTTGTCACTTTGTTTGTCACTTCAGGTTTGAAGTTAACGTTTCTCCATAAGGCAGTAAAATAGTCTAGGGAATTACACAGCCATTGTAATTAATGTGTCAGCATAAGTTTTAAATGTTTACAAAACTCAAAAATCTTGCTGCATTTGTCATTTAAGGTTGTTTTTAAAAAATCTATTTTAGCTGCTTGTTACTTTTTTGCAGCCAACAGTCCATTTAAAATAACTTGTTTCCAGCAGAAGTTTGTTACAAGGTTAATCTTTGTTAAAGATTGTTTCAATAACGACTCGAGTTCCAATGTTACAATGTACATTTTAAAGAGTTGACTCAAGAGTTAAAATGTTTCAGTCTTGGTGTTCGGATGATGTTCTTAATGAACTATCAATATAACACATTTTAGGCAACTTACATCAGTAGAATATAATTAAATAGAAAAGTGTTTTCAGCATGGAGAATCCGCTATGAACGAATGGCAATGAATGAATGATGACGATTGCAATTGCAGATGATTTATAAATTGTAAGGGCACTCAGGGCTCGATGACTGTGGTGGACACTCAGGGCCCGAGTGAAAGATAAATTTGGCAGGAGGCCTTGTCCTTGGGTGCCCGACAGCTATATGCGTGAGGCCAGCTGGAAATACATGAACAGTTAGATGCATCTCAGTGCCGCAGACAGGAAGTGGCTATGGGCCACCTCCCTCCAAAAAAACGAGGCCACAAAACCATGAATGGAAAATAATAAATAATTAACACGCTCCACGGTGGCACCCTGCCACCTATCCCCCAAATATTGAATTTAATGAAAATCAGCAGCTGAGACACGGCCCGTCCCCCAGAGCATGACTGCGCCGAGGGAGCGAGCCCAGCCTCTCCAACCCGACCACACACCCTGCAGAAATAAATACGAACCGCTCAGCACTCAGGTAAGGAAAAACCTCCTACTCACATATTTTTTATTTTTTAGGGGGAAGCTCAGGAAATCCGTGGCTGAGGGCAGCCCTTCCTCCAGGCTCTAAGCGGTCAACTCCCGTTTCGGCTTCCCAGCGGCTGAGCAGCCGAAACAAAAAGAAAAGACATAAAAGAATAACACACAGAGCTTTTATATGCTTGTGGATGATGTATTCATTAGGGGTGGATTCTCCTTTGCAGAAAAGCAACCAAGTATACAATCCTATTTTTTTTTTTTTTTTTAAATAAAATGACGGTTTTGTACACTGTGGTTTATTTTGATTGTCATTAGTGAATTTCTTTAACAAATACCATGAATTTGCTGGGCCCCTACTTATAATTCATCAATCTGTTACATTTGTATCCTACATGCTCCTGTACATTGGTACAATAAAACAAGGACTTCACAAAAGGTAATATAATCATTTTTTATTGCATTATACCATACATATTATATAAATGCTGATTTGTACAATACAATCTTCATTGAAACATGTTATAAAATAGTCTTACTCAAAAAACTAATTTTACTAGTCAAATACTTTTCTTCCATTAAAAAACAACAAACTATGAGATACTGTTTAAATGTTAACAGACAGTTACAGATATGGGAAGGTTGAGGGATATCAGCTGAAGACGACTAATTAATAAAAGGCAATACTGCTTTTTCTATGATCTTTTGATTAATCATGCTTATTACCTTATGACCAGCTTTACAGTATTGCTTCCTAAACTCCCCCTTATTATCATGTAATGTTAATGCCTGCTGTAGGTTCCCTATATCCACTGTCTGTCATTGCTTCCTCTTACTTGATTCAAACTGAAGAACCATTCCCTAGAGCACAGCTCTGAATCATAAACTGATGTGGATGTGAACTGAAAAACAACAACAATAATTATCTTTTTTAAAATCACAGTTAAAATGAGTATAATTAGTATCAAATAAATCAATCTCTCAAATGGAAGTGATTTAAGGTAAGATTACTTTGAATGTTCTATTTTTATTCAAATGAAGCACATCAACTATTAGAAAAATAAATGTCATGACGAGATTAAAAGCAAGATGTCTTCATGTTGATTACTTGGCTTTTACTAAACCACCTGTGTCTTGTAAAATATGTTGTGCAAGTCTTCTGTATTTCAATCTCTATATTATTTAGTCTACTTTCATGTGAAGCAGTCCTTTGTCCAAATTGGATATATGTTTTTTATGAGAACACAATATCTTTTTAAACCTTGATAAAATCAATTAGTTTTTTGCTCCATTTTTGTAGCCCCAAACTACAGTAGATACCCCCGTCCACCCTCAAAGGAACACACTCATACAAGTACAGTACACTGGTTCATGTAAAGCAGTATGAAGAATATATTTCAGAGCTGCATTAACCTCTTTTTTTCCTGGCCATAAAAAATATTACCCCCTTTGACTTACTAAATATGTAAATGTTTGGAAAAGGTGTCATCAAATTTAGGTACAACAAAAATGTTTCCTGTTTTTACAATTATTATAGGTAATTCAAACTAAGATAATATACCTGATTTGAACTGCAACCTTTTGGTCACCTATTTATTTAACCTTTATTGGGAGACTACATGTTAATGTTGGAAATAGGTTAATACAACTCTAAGAAGTAAAGATGGCTGAGAAAAGGGAACCGAATTGCTATCTTTCTGTTCAACAATATAGTTTTGTACTGGCCCATAGTTTTTCTTGCCTTTAACCTCCTGCTTGACTCGTGGAAATTTTGTGCTTTGTAAAAGATCTAAGGTAAATTACACATTACAGATCAAATTTACAACACCTATACATTGTGCAGTATTGGGGTTTATGTGATGCTTATAACACAGTGGCTTGTATTACAATCTCTGGGTTCTCAATGTCCTTCTTGCTCTGTACCATCCGCATTTCCAGTTGAGCCGCGCTCGGCTTCTTCCCAGCTCCTGCCATGCCTGGAAAAAAAAACAGGTTTCATTTAATTTCTGCTTGGAAGAGCTACTAATTTTTTGTTAAGTAATGTACAGTCAAAACAGGATGTACTGTATTCAAGGACCATCTGTCTATAGGGTGATGAACTTCAATTTATATACTTTTACCATGCCAATCACCTGTCTATAAATTACACCCTCCAGCAGACTGTTTGCCCTGCTCCTATAATAGAGTTTGTTTTGTTAACTAAAATAGCCATAGTGGAAACAAATTTGGCCAGGATTGTTTTGTAATGTGTTCATTTATTTATTTAAACTAATATTAGCACACATATGGTACCCTCTCCACCCTGTTTCTTGTCATCTGCATCATTGATTGATTGTCAGAGCACTGAATATACTCATTACAAAAAACTTTGTTAAACAAGTTATGGTTTAGCTTAAAGCCACAAAAATCCTTCCAACATTTATAATTAAATTAACTTCAACAGTGCAGCTTGAAGCCACAAAGGTCATGAATTGCCATATCACTCATAATTAATCTGCATCCAGGTTAAGCTGATAGCATAGATACAGATATATGATGGGCAGAGTAGCATTCAGTGATAAAGAGAGCAGTCAAAATGGCAGAGGTAAGAAAATGAATTAAAAAAACTTTAGCAACAACATCTTTAACATAAAAAGTTCCACTAAACAATGATAAGGGAAGCAGGGAAAATCTTTTAGAAATATTTAGCAACACAAAGTTCAACTAAGTAATAATGACCAGGTATCCCAATCAAGCATGCAAATAGCCCATTACACACATAATTAATAAGTAAGTCACCAGGACTGACATCTACAGTATGTAGAATACAGTCAAAGACAAAAGAATTGGTACCCTATTCTTTTTATACCATAATTCAAGGTAACAGATTAAGGACAACCATTTAGTAAATGTAAACTACTTTTTAATAAAACCGAAAGCAACATACATGTTCTAGCAATTTAACATTGATCAAGAAAACAAACAAACTTGTTTAAGTATTCGTTCATGACAAAAGTATTGGCACTCCTGCTTTATTGTTTTGTGTGTTCTTCATTTTCAATTGCATTTTTCACATCTCCCCTGATCATCAGCTGTTGAATGTTGTAATTATGTTGTATAAAGGGTGGTGTTAAGATTAATTTTGCTACCTCGTTAACTTCAGTAACATTTCTATTTACACTTCCCTGTGTCGACAAGGATACAGGGGAAATATCAGTATGTTCGTTTTAACTTTGAATAGCATTTACTAGATGTAAATTTGCAGACAAAAGTACTGGCACCCTACACTTAATATAAGATCATTCAAGAAAACATGTTAAATACAAGCCTTTAGTGAACATTTGCCAACAATTAATAAAGACAAAAATACACAATTACTGAGTTTAACAGCTTCATGCAATTTGCATGATAAAAGTATATTGGTGCATTTACATTAAAAGTCTGTAAAAATGTAATAGAATGAATTAAAAAAAAAAAATTATACTGTAACTAAGACAGAAGAAGAGGTAATTATTTCAAATATCTGTTGAAGAAGAACATTTTGGAAACATAGCAGATGATGGTCAAGACTAAGGAGTTGGATTCATGTTTGAGAAATGCACTCGTAGCAAACTACAACAAAGGAAATGGCTACAGAACAGTATCAAATAAATATGGAATACCAAAATCCACAATCAGAGCAATAATCAAGTACCACAAAACAAATACAACTGAAACACTTGAAAGAAGTGGACATCCAAAAAAAATAACGGGTATAGTAGGTAGAAGAAAAGTGTTTTTCCCTGTTTGGGGCATTAGTGTAATAAAAATAGTAATAATTACAGAAGTCTTAATAATGATGTTATATTTCTCAATATTAACAAGCCTATAGTTTAATGGATTCACAGTCATGTATCTTATTTGGACTTAATAAGACTTGATCTACAAGTAGTCCTTGAGTTAAAAGCAAATATTCTAGAAATACTGAAATATTGCAATTATTAAAGTATTATGCATAAAAAAGCAAGACAATGAAGTGTAAACTGTAATTAATAACTTCAGTACACAGTGGACCTACTGAAGGAAAATAACTAATTTTGTGACCTCTTCTTTACCTGCTTGTATCAGAGCAGCGCTGGGCATGGAAAGTGCTTTTTGACAGCCAAAGCGAGACTCGCTGGTAATCAGCAGTTTTGAATCCAAAGCCTTTATAATAAGCAAAATGAATTACCAAAATACCTTTTGGTATCAGAATAAGTATATGTACTAATGTCCGTTCTCTTCATTATATTATAGAAATTAATGAAAACTTGGCAGCCGAAGCAAGCATTTCACCATATCAGTTCTTATCAGAAAGGTAGCAATTTTAATTGGGATGATCTTTGTGAGCCAAAAATATGGAGACTTTTGTATACAAAAGAAAAAGCAACTGTTGGACAGAGTTACATTTAAAACTAAAAAGGCCTCAGTGTTGCATTTATTTTAATTTTACTGCACAAATAAACAGGTATTTATTACAAGGAAACTGTAGTGTTTAAAAGTGAAATAATTAAAAGTTTGTCTCACTCCCACCTCCACCAGCAGAGGGAGAATACTTGCTGGTTCCACCTCCACCGCTGTGGGATGACTGCTTGCTGCTCCCACCTCCACCAGCAAAGGGAGCATGCCCGCTGCAGCCAGAAGGGGAGGAGCCCCTGCCTCCTTCACAACCAGAAGGGGAGCACCTGCCACCTTTGCCAGGAGCAGAGCAGCAGGAGCTGCCTCTGTCTCCACCACCACCACCCAAGGGAGAGGAGAAGGAGCTGTCTCTCCCTTCACGACAGGACAGACCAGGACAAGAGGCTGATGGTCCACAGCCCTCTTTGCATAGGCTGCTGAGCAGAGGAAGGGAGAAAACTGCTAGTTTGCAGCAGCTGCGGAGAGGGCCATACCCAGCACCACAGCTAGTCCTGGCTCCACTCTGCAGATCACCTCCTGAGGGTCTGCAGCCGCCGTCACCTCCTGAGGGACTGCTACTGCCCAGTCATGCATTGCCTTTGTGGCTGTCAGGGGTGCAGACTTCCAAAAATTATTGTGTTCTGTAGTGCTGGCAGCTCCGCCCCTTACCCTTGTTTCAGAACGGTGCTGAATTTGAATCAGCTTCTCTGAGTTTCAGTTTGTGATCAGAAAAAGACATACAGCTGTTAGAATTCAAGCTGCATTAATTTCCCAATCAATGTATTTTCTGATGAAAGCAATTCTAGGTTTAGTTTCTCCTTACTGTTTCTAACTGCTCTACACTTTTACAATGATGCACTTCTCACATGATGTCGTGCCACTGTCGCTGGAAGAACCTGTTGTGCCTGCTTTACTAAAATAGACCATTAGGTGGCACTGGATCTGTAGTCTAGCTGCCTTTGAAAGGAAGTTCAGCTGGTGGGATGTAAATGGAGGATTGAAAATATAGTTTGCACAAGTTCACGCTTTTACTTTCTACTTCTGAGTTTACTGCTTTGTCCTTCAACACCATAAATTGACGACGAGGGTGGCCACTGCATCTGTATCTCTTCCTGCACCATTTTTACCCAGCACGGGTACGCCTGTGATATAGTTTCAAACTTGGATGAAAATGTTTGAGAATTACATGCTGGTAAAAAACACTGCTACCTGAAGCCCGAAAACACAATGTCTTGCTTCATTGCCTTGGAACTGTTAATCACACAACCAAAGTCTGCTGTTCAGTTCAGAAGCATGACGTCAGGGAGATCTTGCTGACTTGCCCTTGAGAAATCCAGATATCCAGCTTGTGATTTATTTCAGAGATGATCGCCCAGTACTCGGCTATTTTTCTACAAATATCATGCATGATGGAATTTCTGCACCAGCAACTTTTTACATAGTGAAAGCAGACATAAGAACATAAGAACATAAGAAAGTTTACAAACGAGAGGAGGCCATTCGGCCCATCTTGCTCGTTTGGTTGTTAGTAGCTTATTGATCCCAAAATCTCATCAAGCAGCTTCTTGAAGGATCCCAGGGTGTCAGCTTCAACAACATTACTGGGGAGTTGATTCCAGACCCTCACAATTCTCTGTGTAAAAAAGTGTCTCCTATTTTCTGTTCTGAATGCCCCTTTTTCTAAACTCCATTTGTGACCCCTGGTCCTTGTTTCTTTTTTCAGGCTGAAAAAGTCCCTTGGGTCGACACTGTCAATACCTTTTAGAATTTTGAATGCTTGAATTAGGTCGCCACGTAGTCTTCTTTGTTCAAGACTGAACAGATTCAATTCTTTTAGCCTGTCTGCATATGACATGCCTTTTAAGCCCGGAATAATTCTGGTTGCTCTTCTTTGCACTCTTTCTAGAGCAGCAATATCTTTTTTATAGCGAGGTGACCAGAACTGAACACAATATTCAAGATGAGGTCTTACTAGTGCATTGTACAGTTTTAACATTACTTCCCTTGATTTAAATTCAACACTTTTCACAATGTATCCGAGCATCTTGTTAGCCTTTTTTATAGCTTCCCCACATTGTCTAGATGAAGACATTTCTGAGTCAACAAAAACTCCTAGGTCTTTTTCATAGATTCCTTCTCCAATTTCAATATCTCCCATATGATATTTATAATGTACATTTTTATTTCCTGCGTGCAGTACCTTACACTTTTCTCTATTAAATGTCATTTGCCATGTGTCTGCCCAGTTCTGAATCTTGTCTAGATCATTTTGAATGACCTTTGCTGCTGCAACAGTGTTTGCCACTCCTCCTACTTTTGTGTCGTCTGCAAATTTAACAAGTTTGCTTACTATACCAGAATCTAAATCATTAATGTAGATTAGGAATAGCAGAGGACCTAATACTGATCCCTGTGGTACACCGCTGGTTACCACACTCCATTCTGAGGTTTTTCCTCTAATCAGTACTTTCTGTTTTCTACATGTTAACCACTCCCTAATCCATGTACATGTGTTTCCTTGAATCCCAACTGCGTTCAGTTTGAGAATTAATCTTTTGTGTGGGACTTTGTCAAAAGCTTTCTGGAAATCTAAATAAACCATGTCATATGCTTTGCAATTATCCATTATCGATGTTGCATCCTCAAAAAAATCAAGCAAGTTAGTTAGGCACGATCTCCCTTTCCTAAAACCATGTTGACTGTCTCCCAGTACCCTGTTACCATATAGGTAATTTTCCATTTTGGATCTTATTATAGTTTCCATAAGTTTACATATAATAGAAGTCAGGCTTACTGGTCTGTAGTTACCTGGTTCAGTTTTGTTTCCCTTTTTGTGGATCGGTATTACGTTTGCAATTTTCCAGTCTGTCGGTACCACCCCTGTGTCAAGAGACTGCTGCATGATCTTGGTTAGCGGTTTGTAAATTACTTCTTTCATTTCTTTGAGTACTACTGGGAGGATCTCATCCGGCCCAGGGGATTTGTTTATTTTAAGAGCTCCTAGTCCCTTTAACACTTCTGCCTCAGTTATGCTAAAGTTATTTAAAACTGGATAGGAACTGGATGACATGTGGGGCATGTTGTCAGTATCTTCCTTTGTAAAAACTTGTGAAAAGTAATCATTTAACATATTTGCTATTTTTTTTTCTTCCTCTACGATTTTGCCATTTGTATCTCTTAAACATTTAATCTCCTCTTTGAATGTTCTCTTGCTGTTGTAATATTGGAAAAACATTTTGGAATTGGTTTTAGCTCCCTTAGCAATGTTCATTTCTATTTCTCTCTTGGCCTTTCTAACTTCCTTTTTGACTTGCGTTTGCAGTTCTGTGTACTCTTTCTGCGTACTTTCTTTTTGGTCCTTTTTTAATGCTCTGTAAAGTGCCTTTTTTCGCTGAATATTTTTTTTAATTGATCTATTAAACCATTTTGGCAATTTAGTTTTACATTTAGATTTGTCTACTTTAGGGATATAATTGTTTTGCGCCTCTAGTACTACATTTTTGAAGAACAACCATCCTTCTTCTGTGGGTGTTTTCTCTATTTTACTCCAATCTACTTCTGTTAGTCTCTGTTTCATGCCTTCATAGTTTGCTTTTCTAAAATTGTAAACCTTAGCTTTAGTCTTTACTTTTGGGGATTTAAAAAACACTTCAAATGAGACCATGTTGTGGTCTGAGTTTGCCAGTGGTTCTCTGACCTCTGTTTTAGTTATTCTATCTTCGTTATTTGAAAAGACTAAATCAAGGCATGCCTCCCCTCTAGTGGGTGCCTTCACAAATTGTGTTAGGAAGCAGTCATTTGTCATTTCCACCATTTCTATTTCATCCTTCGCGCTACCCACCGGGTTTTCCCATTTTATTTGGGGGAAGTTGAAATCCCCCATTAGTATGGCTTCTCCTTTGCTACACACATTTCTAATGTCATTGTATAACAGATTATTGTGCTCACCGTCTGAATCTGGCGGTCTATAGCATGCTCCTATTATTATGCCTTTTGAATTTTTGTCTGTTATTCTGACCCATATTGATTCGGTTTTAACACATCATTAGGAATTGACTTATTTAAAATATTGTGTTTATGCATCTCTGGCATCACTGAAAATATTTTAAGACCTACCTGGAGTACAGAACTATTTAGGTGAGATCATGCTGTATGGAAGCAACCCTGATGAACACAATTCATGCCTGTGCTCAGCTCTACAGAAATTACAAGACACTGGATTGCAGATGAATAATGCAAAATGTAAGTTTCACCAGGACAGCCTGCATTTTCTATGATACTTCATATGCAAAGATTTTTGAGCATAATCTGCAAACATATGTGGCATCTGCTTCTTCCCCTGGCTGGAATTTGTGTTGCTGTTTGAATCGGTGTAAGCAAATTAGCTATGTTTTATTACAATGGTCCTCAAAGTCGTGCCCGCGAAGCCAGGCCATTATGCCCGTGGTAGCTGTTCTTAAATTATGGGTCGTGAACACATTTCTGGTGGGTCATAGCATAGGAAATTAAAAAAAGTTTTAGACACGTTTTTCCAACAAAAGCGCCACTGTTGACAACGCTGCTCGATTATGCTGTGCTTGTTCGTACTCAACATTTTTTTTTTCTGAATGGCTTTTACAATATGATCAACCAATTGAATATCTGCATTGACTCTGTGGTAGCCCAATCATAAGTTAGCTGGGTGGGACATAAACTGTGTCTGTTTCAGGTGCAGGTACTGACTGTAAGTTTAACCAATAGGAGAGTTAAATATCTGCCAAGTTTTACGTAGCTGTCCAATCATAAGCAAGCAGAGGCCATTCACGGTATTCTGCATAAAAATTGAAGGCGAGTGAGTAGCCAATGGGAAAGTGAAAGATCTGACAGCTGTCCAATCATTCGTGAGCAGAGGCGGGATGTTAATATGCCAGGTAGCACTGAATTTCAGCAACTATTATTGAGAAAAAAAATAATTTCAGTATTTATAATTTAATTTTCTATCTCTATTTTTTATATTTCACCAGACAAGGGGAACACCATTGTAGATTTAGTTACGAATCCACTTTCTCTGAATAATTGTGCTTCAGATGAGCGATCTTTAAAACAGAGTAGTGTTAACAAATTTGTCAAATTGAAACAAAGCGAGATGCTATCTACACTTTTATCTGTGTAAACAAGCTATTTACAAATATTTGCATTGCATATTTTATGTAAATTATTTAAAGAATAAGCGCAGCACGCATAATTAATACCTGAGACTTGGCTTTATCAGAGTGAGCCCAGAATAACCCCACTAAAACTCTTAAAGATATAATATATATATATATATATATATATATATATATATATATATATATATATATATATATATATATATACAGTACCAGTCAAAAGTTTGAGTACACCGGCTTGAAACCAGGCTTTTCATGATTATCTATGCTTTTAACTGTATAAACTTGTCTATAAACACTTAACATTTCAACATACGATATGTGTACTTATATAAGCCAATAATCATAAGTGAATTGCATTCAAAAAAATAATTTTTAAATAAAAATGTAAATCAATGTAAATGTAAATCAATGAAATGAAAAAAGACAGTTTGTAATTACTTTAAGAAATGAAGGTCAATCTTTGAGACAAATTGCAAGAACTTTGCAAGTGTCTGTAACTGCTGTGGCCAAGACCATCAAACGATTTGAAGAAACTGGCACTCATGAGGACCGAACAAGGTCAGACAGGCCAAGGGTGACGCTGGTTCTGCTGCTGCCGCTCCTTACCGCACTGCTCTGACACAGGGAACGCAGGATTCTGGAACTTTGCTTTGCATGCTAGGGTTTAGCTCTTTGTCTTGTTTGGTTTTTAAAATGCTTTATTCAAATAGTAAAAGGTATACAAAATAACAATCTTCAATACAGGAATCTAAACGATCACTGGGTCTGACTCCAAGCACTGAGCTCAGTACAGCTTTTCATTCACATTTCCTGGGGTTAATAGCCTAGTCCCGCAAACAATAGAAAGTAAGGCATCCTTATCAAAACTCTCTGATTGGTCATTACAGATTACAGATAATACTGCAGATATTTGTCTTTTAATGCAGTGCTTTACTGATTATTGTCAATAGTAATTCCTGCAATATAGAAGTAATAAATCAATGGTCCTCAAAGTATGCAATATAGAAGTAATAAATCAATGGTCCTCAAAGTAATTTGGGCACGGGCATAAATTGATCTTACTTGGCTGTTTGCAGGCACGCTAACTATTGCATAGGTTCTTATCTTACACACTGTCTTCTCATTATATATATATATATATATATATATATATATATATATATATATATATATATATATATATATATATAGTACCAGTCAAAAGTTTGAGTACACTTGCTGGAAACTAGTTTTTTTTTTCATAATTGACAATATTTTACGTCGTATACGTTTCTGTAAATACTTGAAAATGAAAACACGTTACAATCTACAAAACAAATAAGATAATGCTCTACTGTTTACTCTGGTCTGCCCTTTTAGACATGCTGAGTGTGCAGAAGTGCTGGTCCAGGACCGAGAACCAGCCGGGAGAAAAGAAACCGGAGAAAGAAATCAAGTTTTATTACTGTTTTATTTTCCCAGCCAAAAGAACCGTGACACAAGCTTTGCTTTAGTTTTATCCCTTCCCAAATGACCAGACGGGAATAGCGTGAGCAAGCTGCAACAAATCCTCCTTAAAAGGCTGAGGAATGAACAACTGATGATGCACTTCCCCCATCTGGGGTAATTTATCAACATGGTACAGAAGGTATCAATTAATTTCTAAGTGAGGGTACGTCGCGGCGTGTCAGTGAATTACCCACCACCCTCTCACACGTGGTTAAAAGTGGGATTCACTGGTATTGCACATAAAGGCACCCACAGTAGGAGTACAAATGATTCTCTGCTAAAAATAAACCATGGATGCCACACAGAGTTCGTAGCCATGATGGACCTCTGCGCCAGACCCTGGGTTGCAGAGGCCAACTAAAATGATGGCCGAGGATCGACCTGAAGCCTACTTGGAGGTGTTTGAGGCTATGGCGACCTCGGCCGGGTGGCCCCAAGCACAGTGGGCTAGCTACCTGTTGCCTCAGCTCACCGGAGAGGCTCAAGCAGCAGCAAGGACGCTGTCCCCGGAGTGCATGCTGGAGTAGCCCAAGCTGAAGGTGGCCATCCTTAATCCCGTAGGGGCTACCTCGGAGGGCTACTGAAAAAGTTCCGGGAGGAGCAATTTGCGACGGGGGAGCACCCACGAGCTATTGCCCACTGCCTAAAAGAGTATGCTATGGGCTGGCTGAATCCGGACGTGATCACCAAAGCCAGGTTGGTGGAGTTGATTGTGGTGGAGCAGTTCTTGGAGTGTCTAGCTCTGGGACCTCAGCTATGGGTCCAGCGGCAGGCACCTGATACTCTGGACCAGGCGGTCGAATTGGCGGAACAGTACCAGGCAGCGGAGCCAACGCCCACGAGACTGCCTGGAATAAGTGTGACTACCAGATCTTCCCCTCAACTGGCCCCGGAGAGGGCGAAGGGACTGGGGATAAGGGGTAGTCAGAGATTTGGTCGAGGGATATCAGCGGGAGCTCCCAGCCTGGAAACCGGGGCAGGGTGGGGCTACCCACAGACTGCTGCAGTGTTGGATCAGGGTTTCACGCGGCCACCTTATCGGTGAGCCCCTTTTTTATGATGACGCTGGATTTAACGAGGGGGTACTGGCAAATACCCCTGACCCTGGAATCGAGAGAGAGTCTCCCTTTGGGTTATACCAATTTAGGACCATGCCCTTTGGGTTGCACGGAGCACCTGCCACTTTCCAGCGGATGATGGATCGCATCTTGCGGCCCCATCAGCAGTATGCTGCTGCTTACATAGATGACGGGGTTATCCACAGTGAGGACTGGCCGAGTCATCTGTGGATGGTGGTGGTGGTGCTGCAATTCTTGCGGGAGGCTGGGATCACTGCTAACCCAAAAGAAGTGTGCCATTGGGAAGAGAGTCGAAGTATTTTGGGTATCGAGTAGGGGGGGGCCAGATTGTCCAATACCCGCCTGTAAGTCATGGCAGTGAAACAGGGAGTGGGAAAGGGAGTGTGTGGACTTTCCCTCTCTCTGAGTGGCTGGGAGGCAGGTCTTGGGGAGATTGTTAGCCCTATAAGATAACGCTCTACTGTTTCCTCAGGTAGCCCTTTTAGATGCGCTGAGTGTGCGGAAGTGCTGGTCCAGGATCGAGAACCAGGCGGGAGAAAAGAAACCAGAGAAAGAAATCGGGAAACCAAAAGAAAGATAGTGACAGTGGGAAAACCTTGGGCAGACCCCCGAAATATTGTGTATAGCAGGCTGAGGCTTTTCCTTTTGCCTTCTGTTTTTTGATTACTCTTTGGAGCACCTGTGCGCCTGCACTCTGAACTGTTTTACCGCCTTTTGGTATTACTGTGGTTCTGTTTACCATAGTTGGTAAGCAGACCACGGACAACAACACCCTCTGCGGGTTGAAAGAAAACATTGCCATTTAATAAAACTGGACACCTGTGCAGTGTTTCAAATATATCTGTTCTGTCTCCCGTGACAGTGAATTACCCACCACCCTCTCCAATGCTATAAAAAAAATACTGTTTTAACTTTGGTAAATACTTTCTTCTAGTATTTATGTTTATTTACTATGATATCACAATTGCATTCAGTTCTGTTTTGGAGTTAATATTGCACTTGTAGGCCTGTACACTACATACAGCACCTTAAATGCCTGTGAAGTTGTTGGGTAGTTCTTGCATTAGAAACAGTTTTGGTTGATTGATTTTCATATAAATTTTCCTGTCAGTAAATTATATTCTGTATGCAGTACTGTGTGTCTTTTTCTTTCTTTCAAACCCTGTGATAACCTTACACTAGCCTATGTGTAAATACCCTGTATAAATGCACTAAAAATGCTTATTTTATTTATTTTTATTTTTTGAAGACACATACAGTAATATTAACCATCATCAGGTCTTCATGTTGTACATACAGTATTATGAAGTAGTATACAACTTTCAGGGCAACAGGTTGCCAACATTTGTGAAGCAAAATTGTTTTTTTGGGTGTGGTTTGCCAAATATTTTGTCCGCAAATATTTCTGGATTTACAGTAGCTTGAACAACTTTGTTGCTTCTGTTACTTCTTTATTTTAAACTACAGTACTGTACTGTTACTGTACTGCAGGCTATGCACCGAGTTGCTATTGTAATCAAGGGTAGTTGCATAAATAGAGAGTAAACTTTTAATGGGAGGATAGGTGATTTATTTTGTTAAATAGTCTGCATACAAGCATTGATGTGCAAAACTCAATATGTTTGTAATAGTATACACCTCTATAAACAGAGAGACACACAAACAAGGTTTTCAAAATAAGCCAACACCCGGCACAGTCCATCGTCTAAAATGATATTTGGCTACTTTTATTTTAAAATATTACGATTATTTTCGGATTACCATTCAGTACATTTTCTTGTTCTGTTATCACACTGTAAAATATAATAAATAAGACTATACATAGTATATAACAGCTATACACATCCAACAAAAAAAGCATATTCCTTTTATTATTATATCGTAAAATATGTACCCACTGGTGCTTATCATTTGGGGAGTTCATGTATAGAGGCTGTTCACCTTTAAGAAAAAAAAGGTACACAAATGCTTGCAAGTGTAGAGCAGCACGGTAACCTAACCCCAGTTTTTGCTACAGTTGCGATGGTGACCAAATGTATGTGATTAGTACTGTTGTGTAAAAATGTAGCTTAAAATTAACAGATGCATTCAAGAAATTTAAGAAAAGAAAAGCAAAAAACAAAAATGCACTTAAGGTTTGTGTGCTGGACACACGACATTAACAAAATGCAATGAAAATAGAGAAAATAATTTTAATTAAGTGTGTAGTGCAAAAAAACAGTTGTCATGCTGCTCAAATATAAATTTGATAATTTTTTTTTATTTATTGGGCAGATAATCACGATTATCATGATAATTTTTAGATGGCAATCGATACCTAAAAATTCCATTATCGTCCAACCCTAATGGGTGGTATGACATTTCCTGAATTTTGTGGTTTCAAGCTGTGCCATTAAAGTTAATTTAATTGCAGCTTTTTTGTAATGAATTGCCTGACTTTTGTAAACGGTAGTAATGCTGGTATTTGTTATGTATGATCCACCTGGGTGCGTTGCGAGGCACAAGGCCCTAGGCTGAGTGCCTTCAACCACCCAAAAGTGCATTAACACATGTCTTACTGCACTTCCTGTCAGAGGTTATTGTGCTTATAAAATTGCTCTGTTTATTTTGTAAACACAATAAGATTTTACATTTGTAATTAACTTTTATTGAACGTATCCTTTCACAAGTACAAAACAGTCCTTATGCTTTGGCTTTAGAGACTACGCATTGGCTTGAAGAACTTATTACTGCTGATTTAATTGTTTCTTTATTTTTGTAGATATGTAATATGAGTAATATGATATTTAATTATGTTCATACTGCATCTTGAATGTATTGTTTATGAGTAAATTAAAACTATAAAAATGTAGAATACAACTGCTTACCTATATGTTTTATATACATTGGTACATTTGATGTTTTAATAATGACACCTGCAGCTACTAGACCAGGTCGCTCAAAAAGGGAAACAAAACTGAACCAGGTAACTACAGACCAGTAAGCCTGACTTCTATTATATGCAAACTTATGGAAACTATAATAAGATCCAAAATGGAAAATTACCTATATGGTAACAGGGTACTGGGAGACAGTCAACATGGTTTTAGGAAAGGGAGATCGTGCCTAACTAACTTACTTGATTTTTTTGAGGATGCAACATCCATAATGGATAATTGCAAAGCATATGACATGGTTTATTTAGATTTCCAGAAAGCTTTTGACAAAGTCCCGCACAAAAGATTAATTCTCAAACTGAACGCAGTTGGGATTCAAGGAAACACATGTACATGGATTAGGGAGTGGTTAACATGTAGAAAACAGAAAGTACTGATTAGAGGAAAAACCTCAGAATGGAGTGTGGTAACCAGCGGTGTACCACAGGGATCAGTATTAGGTCCTCTGCTATTCCTAATCTACATTAATGATTTAGATTCTGGTATAGTAAGCAAACTTGTTAAATTTGCAGACGACACAAAAGTAGGAGTAGCAGCAAAGGTCATTCAAAATGATCTAGACAAGATTCAGAACTGGGCAGACACATGGCAAATGACATTTAATAGAGAAAAGTGTAAGGTACTGCATGCAGGAAATAAAAATGTACATTATAAATATCATATGGGAGATATTGAAATTGGAGAAGGAATCTATGAAAAAGACCTAGGAGTTTTTGTTGACTCAGAAATGTCTTCATCTAGACAATGTGGGGAAGCTATAAAAAAGGCTAACAAGATGCTCGGATACATTGTGAAAAGTGTTGAATTTAAATCAAGGGAAGTAATGTTAAAACTGTACAATGCACTAGTAAGACCTCATCTTGAATATTGTGTTCAGTTCTGGTCACCTCGCTATAAAAAAGATATTGCTGCTCTAGAAAGAGTGCAAAGAAGAGCGACCAGAATTATTCCGGGCTTAAAAGGCATGTCATATGCAGACAGGCTAAAAGAATTGAATCTGTTCAGTCTTGAACAAAGAAGACTATGTGGCGACCTAATTCAAGCATTCAAAATTCTAAAAGGTATTGACAGTGTCGACCCAAGGGACTTTTTCAGCCTGAAAAAAGAAACAAGGACCAGGGGTCACAAATGGAGTTTAGAAAAAGGGGCATTCAGAACAGAAAATAGGAGACACTTTTTTACACAGAGAATTGTGAGGGTCTGGAATCAACTCCCCAGTAATGTTGTTGAAGCTGACACCCTGGGATCCTTCAAGAAGCTGCTTGATGAGATTTTGGGATCAATAAGCTACTAACAACCAAACGAGCAAGATGGGCCGAATGGCCTCCTCTCGTTTGTAAACTTTCTTATGTTCTTCTTATGTTCTTAAAAGCACTCCATAGCCAACCAGATCGAGATTTTGAGATTTTAAAAAAATATATCAAAATAAACTGATTACAATTTAAAAATGTATACAATTCTGTTTATTTTCTGTATAATCATATAAAAAGCTTAATATCTAAGTTGTCTGTAGCTCTTAACAAGCTCTAATGGCGGCAAAATGTACTTTTTAAATAGCTGTTGACCCAGACGCACTTTGAACTTTATGTAGTTAATTTAAGTCCATAATGTTATAACCTACAGTTCTACATTTTTTTATGTAATTCATTTTTTATGTTACAAACATTGAAGTGAATAATCTTTACAAAAAACAGCAGAAACACAGTCAAAAAGAAGGGATTTTGTCTGAAACTTCCTGATATATATTTTTAATCATTAACCCTTTGCAGTCCATTTAGTCTGCGGCTGTCAAGCTGGTCAGGTCCAATTAATTTTTGTGAACAAAATCAAATTTCAGACCACATGCTGTTCAAATTGAAATAAAGTGACTTTCTTTGCTTAAAACAAGTAACAAAGCAGTGCAAGTCCAAAGAGTACCTTAAACAAAGACAACAGTACCAACATTTTGAACAAAAAACAATGAAGAACACAGAAAAGTAACAAAATGTCACAAAATTTGAGTTTTTGCTTGATTATATTACCTTTAGAATAAACAGACAGGTACAAAACTTTTTACAAATCAATTACACGCTACTACTAGAAAAAAAAATGAACTAAAAACTATTTACACCAGGCAAGGTTTGCAAACAAAAAAGGCATTTAGCGACAGAAATTCTCTGTATGTGTCCATGGTATGGTATCTTTCAAAACAGTGTAACCCTGGCTGCCGTGAGCAGGTTTTACAGAACCATACAGTCTCTCTCCTCCCCCCTTTTGTTGTTCTGTCACTGCACACCACACAGTCTTTGGTGTTCTTTGATTCATTTTTGGAAATGGAATGTGGCTTTTTCCATTCAGCCTTTCTTCTCTGTCTATTGATGATGGACGACCACGTTTTCTTGACACAGGGTTGCGCACCTCTCCCACCTGCTTTCCTGAAGGATTTATGGCAAACAGGTAGCTGTCCTGATTCCATCTTCATCAAATTGCTGTTTGTAATTGTTACCGATGCGCGTCTCCATTCACCCTCCGCTCTGCGCACATGGATCGTTGTAACTTTCCTCAGATTCCTCAGAGTCCTCAGTTTGAGAAATATTTACTTCCTCGTCACTAAATTGATCAAAGTCACCATCCAAACTGCTTTCATCTGTACTTTCTGCCTCAACCATCATCTGTGCAAGGTCTTCAGGCTGCCTTGACTTTCTCTGCCTTCTCTGCGCCATTCTCACTCTGTGCGTCTCAGTCTCCATCTGTTCAATTCTGCTTTGCTCAGCCTGTATATGGTCGATTTGGTTGTCTCCACCTTCTTTCCGATCACAGATGATTAGGGAACGCATCACCTCTGCTTTTTTCGGCTTAAACGCAACACATGCTGTGTTAGATCATGGTTTTCGGCAATGTTGGACAGACTCCGACAATGGACCAGAAAGGGATTTACACGATGTCGGACCAAGTCCGACATAGGACTGCAAAGAGTTAAAACCTTTTAATTTTTTTCATATTGTGGCGACACGGGGTCTCTTTCACTTTTCTTTTCCTTCTTTCTTTTAAGAAAAGCAGAACAAAACTATGGCAGAACTCAAACATCAGGTCCCAAAGCTAGTGTCATTGCTCCGGGCAGAGCTCTTCACAGCTGTGCATCCAGATAGCACGGACTGCGATGGTACCTGGATCTTCTGAGGCACTGTGGCAATGTTGCCCCACCCCTGTGTGTATTTCTGTGTTGTATGTTGCGTGTAGTGTGTTAATGTTGGTGTATTGTAGTTGGTACACGGGATAAAATATGGGTTGTGCACAGAAGTGTTTAAAATGTACAGTACTGTGCAAAAGTTTTAGGCAGGTGTGAAAAAATATTTTAAAGTAAGAATGCTTTAAAAAATAGACACGTTAATAGTTTATATTTATCAATTAACTAAATGCAAAGTGAGTGAACAGAAGAAAAATCTAAGTCAAATCCATATTTGGTGTGACCACCCTTTTGCCTTCTAAACAGCATCAATTCTTCCAGGTACACTTGCACAAAGTCAGGGATTTTGTAGGCATATAGGCAGGTGTATGATTAAACAATTATACCAAACAGGTGCTAATGATCATCAATTCAATAAGTAGGTTGAAACACAATCATTAACTGAAACAGAAACAGCTGTTTAGGAGGAATAAAACTGGGTGAGGAACAGCCAAACTCAGCTAACAAGGTGAGGTTGCTGAAGACAGTTTACTGTAAAAAGTCATACACCACGGCAAGACTGAGCACAGCAACAAGACACAAGGTAGTTATACTGCATCAGCAAGGTCTCTCCCAGGCAGAAATTTCAAGGCAGACAGGGGTTTCCAGATGTGCTGTCCAAGCTCTTTTGAAGAAGCACAAAGAAACGGGCAATGTTGAGGACCGTAGACGCAGTGGTCAGCCAAGGAAACTTACTGCAGCAGATGAAAGACACATCATGCTTACTTCCCTTCACAATCAGAAGATGTCCAGCAATGCCATCAGCTCAGAATTGGCAGAAAACAGTGGGACCCTGGTACACCCATCCGGAGAAGTCTGGTCAGAAGCGGCCTTCATGGAAGACTTGTGGCCAAAAAGCCATACCTCCGACGTGGAAACAAGGCCAAGCGACTCAACTATGCATGAAAACACAGGAACTGGGGTGCAGAAAAACAACAGCAGGTGCTCTGGATTTTTTCACACCTGCCTAAAACTTTTGCACAGTACTGTATATTTGTATTTAGGCACGAGGATTGTAATAAAATGTAATAATATGTCAGCACGGGAAATTGCACTTCATTAATTCACATGCAGTTGTACCGAGATTCCACTTGAATGATTGATTATCAATTGAGTCTTGGCACAGCTGCATAAAAGCAGCATGTTTTCACTCACTCGGGGTTGTGATTTCGGTGAGTGGAGAATGGGTGTGGAGAAGGAGAGTAAACAAAGTAAAGTAAAATACTTGTTTTGACTCATTGTGTTTGTTTGTCTGTTAGTCCACTGTTTGTTTAAGTGTTAGTCTGTTTTGTTTATCTATTTATTTTGGTGTCAAGTGCTGTGTCCTTTATTTTCTAATAATAATAAAACATGCAGCAGCGCATTCATTCATCATTTCATCTCGCAGTATTGTGTGTTTCTTCTGGTCTGACGTCACCACACACGCCATCCTGTCACAGGCACCCGGCCCTCCCGTGGTGGTGAGGACCAGTCACACTCTCGGGTGACCTTGCAGCGACCAGCTGGGGCTGAACAACAGGGGCAGGCTGATATGGAGGAGATGGACTTGCAGGTAGGATAGCGGTGTGACAGTACTCTCCAGCAAAGGTTCATCCAACCAGCAGGCCGGGACCTTGAGGTCGGTGAACAATGGGTGCCCTCTCTTGCTCACTGGTGATTCCCTCTTCAGCTTTGAGGTCCTAGGAGTCGACCCTGGTGGGCCTGTGGTCACAGCCGGCTTGACGGTTCCCCTTCCATGGCCTGATTAGGCTGGTCCTCTTCTAAAACCTCCTTTACTAACTTAGCTTGGGTTAACGCAAGCTCCTGAGAGGCTGGTGCAGTGAGCCTGACATGGCAGCATAGAGCAATGGGACTTAACCCCCGGAGAAAGGCCTCTGTGGCCAGGTACTCCTATACCCGTTGTGAAGTGGGGGTAGCCTTTCCTGTTTAGGTAGCGGATCTCAGCTGCAAACATGCCCAGCTTCTCCCCAGGGCAGCGGTTACGGGAGGCCAGGTGCCGGTGCAGGCTCATAGCCGATTCAGTGCCCCCGAAGTGATGCTCCAGGCAATGATAACATTGTGGAAATGCAGATTGAGTAAGGCCCTCAGTGCTTATCCCTCCAAGGCCGCTGCTAACTGCACTGCATTCTCAGCCTGGTTTCAGCCATTAGCCTGGGCTACCATCTGAAACTTAGCCAGACCTCCGAGGATGTACGCCCATCGTGCATCCCGCTTTCACTTCGTCCTGGTGGCCCAGCGGCCTAGTCTCACCCTTGGCTTGCTCTGTTGGAGTGCACCCATGCTGAATCTCCCTGCTTCCCTTTTTCACATGTTCATCTAAATATTCAATCACAGTCTTGCATGTTAAAGCTTTGTTTTTCATAAGCAACTCTATTTTTTAAACTGTTCTTCAGGTAACCATTGAATCAATTACATCAATTGAACTTCACTGTTCCATTCATTTACTATAGCTCTCTATTCAAACTGCTCTTTAAACTTTTGCCAGTTTTGCTCACCCGATTCTTGCAGCGCCACGTAGGCTTCTTTATTGTGGTTTTGGTCCTCCACAAAATGTCTGTTCTTCCGCTGCACCAGCTACTCTCATTTCCATCTGCACTGAATCACCACCATCTCAATTATCACTTATGAATAGCAACTGTGTTTATATATATGGCTATGGACGAAATCCGATCATGTACTCCTGTTTTCTCATTTCGACAGGCGTAATGCCACCTTACTTCACTTTCTGTGACTGCCTTTTCTATAATTCTGATAACGTATGCATTCTAACTTTTTGATATCTATCTATACAAGTATGTGACTATTGGTCCTTGTGCGTGATGGCTTGATTCAACTAAACACCTGACATTAATAAAGGGTTTGAACAACCTGCCAATCAAATGTAAACCTTAAATATACAGGTGTTCTTGATTTGCTAGCACTTAGTATGGTCAGAATTTGATTGAAACTTTTGCATTCAGCACTTTTTTTGCCTGTACTTCCTCTAATAAAGAACATTGATTATGTTGGCATGAATGTAGCATTATAGTGATTCCTGTTGCCAATCTATGGTTTTAAATGCGTAGATTCATTCACCAACGGTCTGTAAATAGTGAAGTTCAACGCACCTTTTCATACTATCTGTTGTAGTCTGTTTTTGAAGGTGCAGTAAGTTTTTTTTTTTGTATGTGATTTACCCGTGCATTTTGTTTACACGTTGAAATCCCTAGTTAACGGAGTTACAAGTATCTGGGCAATCCCATTGTTCATGATTATTAGGCTATTATCTTCTTTATATTAAGTGATGAAATGGTTGAATCGATTGTATGGAAATGTGCGGTACATTTTTAAATAAGGTATAGCTATAAATACATCTCTCTCTCTCTCTCTCTCTCTCTCTCTCTCTATATATATATATATATATATATATATATATATATATATATATATATATATATATATATATATATATATCATGTTGTTTTATATCAATCAATTGGATAGCCTAATATAAACGTAACTAAAGCATTCATGTTTTTAAAAACTGTAAAAAAATGTAATAGCCTAATAATAATAGCTTGTTTTATGTATTAGACGTCTATGTACAATATAAATAATAATATAATCTTTCATAGTGGACCACCATCACAAACCACTTTACAAAATACAAGACTAGAGTGTGTGAACCATGCATCAGCTGCAGAGTCTCACCTGATAAGCAAAGCACAAGGAGGTTAACTGACTTGCTCAGGGTCACACAATGAGTCAGTGGCTGAGCTGAGATTTGAACCGGGGAACTCCGGTTACAAGCCCGTTTCTTCTATATATATTTGGGCTGGTCCAATTATCAGATTAATCGGACCAATTAATCAACTAAAGAGTTGATCGCAGATACATTTTTTTATAATTTAATTGTGCAGAATTTTGTTTTTTTTATATAAAATAAAATCAACCAATAGAAGAGCTGCATTTTCTCCGTGGCGGTCAAATCATAAGTGAGCAGAGGCAGGACATAAACAATATTGCTTCATTATTAAGAATTATATTGAGACATCATTGTCGATTTGGTTATGGATCAATTTTCAAGAAGAACTTTCTTAGAAAAATTTGAGATTGTTAAAAAAAGGGAGGTATAAACCACAAATACCCAAACCGACACACGAAGAGAAGGGATACATTCAACACTTTAACATTCAAATTATAAAAGGTATCCATAGCTGGTACCGGTAGCTGTCATTTAAAAAAAATATACTGCTGGAACTGTCTTTTGCTCAGTACAGAAAAGGCGATATAGAACAGGACTGGCTACAGCATTCTAGGATGTCTATGGAAGTCAGCACAAAAACATGAGCGTTCCAAAGTAACTCACTAGCCACTGTAACACTCAAAACTTTTGGACAAACCCAGATTGATGTTCTGGTTGAGCAGAAGTGTAGAGATACAATACATCACAATGAGCAAGTAAAAATCGTGAGGTTCTTAAACACTTGATTGATTTCACTATCTTTTACTAACATTAGCTGAAATAGACCAGGAAGACTTTTTTTTATTATTTCCAGACTGAAGATATTTATTTTCATTTCCTCCAACAGTACTTTTCTAAAAAAAAAAAAATTCCATGTAAATTTGGAACCAACACAATCAACAGCACAATCTTTATGGTGAACTGTTGAAAAGGCTGCTGTGAAAACACGAATGTGATAATCTAAAACAGTAGGACACCTCTGATATTAATCATTCAAAACATTAAATATTATTTACCTTTGGCACATGCGATTGTCCTCTTTAAGACATGATATATGACAGACACAGTTTTCTCACAAGCCATCTGGAAAGAAATTTCAAAAATACTTTTTAGAATTCTTATTATTCAAACATACTCAAATAGTTTTGTCAATGATCTTAATATTAACAACAGGTTCAAAAGTATTATATGAGTCATGTGGTCACATAAACATACATTTATGTGAAGCTCACCTTCAAGTCATTGGGATGAAAGTGTGTCCAGGCCAGCAGCATGGCAGCAAACAAATCCCCCGTCCCAACAAAGACAGCGTCCACTTTGGGGATGTCCATTCTGATCCTCTGTGTCACTTTAGTACCATCAGCATTAACTGGGGAAAAGCAGCCATGCTCATGTGTCAGAACACTGAGTAAGTCAACCCCCCAGTAGAACTATCAACATTGTAATCTGTTACTGCTGTAGACAGTAAAAGATTAAAATCTCCCACCATTTGGTTATCTATCTATCTATCTATAGTCTCTCTCTCTCTCTCTCTCTCTCTCTCTCTCTCTCTCTCTCTCTCTCTATATATATATATATATATATATATATATATATATATATATATATATATATATTTGTAACAGGGAGAGATCTGTGCTGACTCTGCTGGCGTGTTCACGGGCTGCAGGAAGAGGGCGGCAGTCGTCCAACAACCGCCTGCGAGTCATGGCAGTGACACGGGGGTGGGAAAGGCTGAAAGGCGGGTCTTGGGTGATTGTTGGTCCTATAAAATAACGCTCTGTTGTTTCCTCAGGTCTGCCCACTTAGACGCGCTAAGAGTGCGGAAGCTTTGATTCGGGACCGGGAATCAGCCGGGAGAAAAATAAAGATTCACAGCGAGACAGAGAGAGAGAGCGGGGAATCCTTGGGCAGACCCCGGCGTATTGTGAAAGAGCAGGCTAGATAGCCGATAGAATAGGACGGTGATCCGGGTCGTGCGGGTAGCGGCAACCGGGATAACGCTGCCGAGTGCAGCACCTTTTATTTGTAGTTTTATTACTGTTTTATTTTCCCTTGTTCTTTTCGCCTGCTGTTTTCATTATTATTTATTTCAGCACCTGCGAGCGCACTTGCTGTTCACGTACCAGCTGTGGTATTTCCGTGGTGCTGTCTATCATCGTTGATAGGCAGCCCACGGTCAACACTGCCCTCTGCCGGAAAAAGCAAGAACTGTTTGAAAATAAAACTGGGCACCTGTGTGGTGTTTTCAAGTACACCTGTCTTTCTCCTAGTCAGTGAATTACCCACACCCCTTCCACAATATTGCAAAAACTATGTTAATGCAGCAATTAGGGTTGAACTCGCTGCCACAAAAGCAAAGAAATGTGGCGTTAGGGTTTTTAACCCTAACTCACCATTCCCTCCCCCACACAAGCAGCCAAAGTTAAAACATCTGCTCACCGTGTTTTGTGTGTGTTAGTCCGTTTTGTTTGTCTTTTGTTTTGGCGAATGTGCCGTGTCCTGTGTTTTTGTGTTTGTTACAACCGTTCATATATTAAATGCTGAGCGAAACCATTCGCTTAGCTCCACCAAACTCCACCTCTGTCATTTATTTCCTGTTTCTGGTCTGACGTCCCCCACTCCAGCTGTCTTTGTGACACGTGGTGTCATCGTGGGATTACCAGCGCCTCCTAGATGCAGACCAGAGCAGGAACCCCAATTTCTTGTTTTAAAAAAAAACAACAAAAAAAAAAAAAAAAAAAAAATGTCAGAAGACGCCTTCAGGCTGAGGGACTGGATCCAGGACAATGCTGGGCTGGAGGCCCAGTCCATGCCCATAGCCATCCGGGTCCTGTGGCTGATGGGAGCAATTGGAGGTGTATGAGAGGGAACACACCCCAAACTCCCTGGAGGAAGGTGTGAACTTGGTCTCCAGCGGCCAGGCGGGGGGACCGCGAGAGTCCAGCGCCCAGACGGGGGGACCACGGGGATCCAAAACCCGAGATGGAGCTGTTCCCATCTCCACCAGCAGAGGGTTAGTGCCTGCTGGTATCACTTCCCCTACAGTCACCACCTGGAGGAAAGGAGCAGGTGTTTCCTCTGCCTCCATCACCTTCCCCTGCAAGTGAGGGAGAGCCACACCAGATCCCTGCAAGTGAGGAAGAGTCTCACCAGTCCCCAGCAAGTGAGGGTGAGCCACACCAGTCCCCTGTAATAAGGGTAGACTACACGCCGCTCCCACCTCCACCGCCAGGAGAATACACGTCGCTCCCACCTCCGCCGCCAGGAGACTACACGTCTCCATCGGCAGGATCAGAGCAACAAGAGCTGTCTCTGCCTCCGCCATCTCCATTGGCAGGAGCAGAGCAGCAGGAGCTGCCTCTGCCTCCGCCACCTCCACCAGCAGAGGGTGAATGCCTGCTGGGTCCCTGTCTACCAGCAGAGGGTGCATGCTTGCTGGGTTCCCGTCCACCAACAGAGGGTGAATGCCTGCTGGATCCCTTTCCACCAGCACAGGATGAATGCCTGCTGGTATCACTTCCCCCACCAGCAGAGGATGAATGCCTGCTGGTATTACTTCCCCCACCATCACGAGGAGTGGAGATGGAGCTGCCTCTGCCTCCATCACTATCAGGGGGAGAGGAGCAGGAGCTGCCTCTCCCTGCACCAGATGGACCAGGACTAGATGCTGGCGGTCCTCAGCAGCCCTTGCATAGGCTGCTGAGAAGCACAGGGAAGAACCGCCCAGCCGCAGTGGCCAAGAGAGGGCCAACGCCCGCACCCCAGCTTGTCCTGACTCCCTGTCTCGCTTCACCCAAGGATGCCTGCCTCGCTTCGCCCAAGGATGCCTGCCTGGCATCGCCTGGGGTTGCCTGTTGCTCCACATGGCCTGGGGTTGTCTGTTGCTCCGCATCGTCTGGGGTTGCCAGCCGCTCCGCATCACCTTGGGTTGCCAGCCGCTCTGAATCACCTGAAGTCGCTGGAACTGCTTCGCCAGGTGTCGCAGTCAGCTCTGTTTGGCCGCAGGGGTCAGTGTGGCTGGAGTCCCCCCAGAGGGAGCTGCCGGCTATAAAGGGGGGAGAGGTCAGCAGACCACCTTCCACCGCAGCAGTTTCGCTGCTGGAGATCTTGGGGGAGGTCTGGAGACCACCAACCTAAGCAGCTTTTCCGCTGCTGGACTTGCCCCGGCTGAACGAGTCAGTCTGGGAGCTGTCGGCACATCTGCTGACAGCCGCACCATTGGCAGCATTTCCGCCGCCAGTGGTACAGCGAAAGGAGAGATTCACTCCACTGTCAGCACGTCTGCTGACAGCATGGCCAGTAGCAGCCTGGCTACTGGCAACATTGTAGCCCATCAACCCCTTAAGTCCCTCTTTTTGGCCCAGGACGTTGAGTGAGATTTTGGGGATTTTAAGGGGGGAGGTGGCCATTGAGGCCATGTGTGCTTTGCACAAGGGGGGGTATATATGGCAAAGTGCCAGCCCCTGTGTGTACTTTGTGTTGTGTGTTAATGTTGGTGTATAGTCATTGGTACACGGGATATAAACAGGTCTGTGTAACACGAGTGTTTAAAATGTATATTTGTATTTAGGCACGAGGATTGCACAGCACTACATGTGCAAGTAAAACGTAATAACATGTGAGCACGGGGAATTGCATTTTATTAATTCACGTGCAGTTGTATCGCGACTCCAACTGAATGATTGATTAGCAATCGAGTCACGGTACAGCTGCATAAAAGCAACATGTTCAGTGAGTGGAGAACGGGATTGGAGACGGAGGTAATAAATAATAAAATAATAACTTAAAGCTAAAATATCTGCTCACTGTGTTTTGTGTAGTGTTAGTCCATTTTGTTTGTCTCTTTTGTTTTGGCAAATGTGCCATGTCCTGTGTTTTTGTGTTTGTTACAACCGTTTATTTTCTGGCTGTCTGTTCATTTATTAAATGCTGAGGGAAACCATTCGCTCAGCTCCACCAAACTCCACCTCTCTCTATCGTTTATTTCTTGTTTCTGGTCTGACGTCCCCCACTCCGACCGTCTTTGTGACAGTAACATAATGCTATTGTAAATACAGACCCAATATTATCAGTAAGAAGAGCTTCTCTGAGTGATCCCAAGCATAGGATCACTCCCATAGGTCATGGTGTGGCGGAGTGCCCCGCCCCTTTGTGTTTATTTGTGTTTTATGTTGTATGTAGTGTGTTAATGTTGGTGTTTATGTATAAAATACACAGGATATAAATATGCGTTATGAGTGTTATAAAGTGTAATTTGTATTTAGACACGAGGATGGCACAACTCACGCCATGTGCATGTTTAAGTGGGTATTGATATGTGAGCACAGAGGTACACAAATTAGTGCACGTGCTGGGATTCAAGTAAATAACTAATTGGTAATTGAATCCCAGCACAATTGTGTATATATAGATGCACGAAGCTCGGGGTTGTGTGTTCCTTAGTGGAGAACAGGTGGAGTCAGGAGAGAATTATAAAGAGAAACAATTGCTACGATGTGCTGGAAGTGCCAGTTGAGTGTTGAGTTCGTCTGTTTTGTCTGTTTGTTTGGCCAACGCACCCTTTATTTTCAGTGTGTGTTTTGTTCAACTATTTTGTTTTGTGTTAATAAATATACTGAGCACCATAGCGTCTCAGTTTCACCCGCAGCAAGTGATTTGGTTCCTGTTTCTGGTCTGATGTCACCCCTACAGGCAGGATTGTCACACGTCTTTTAAATCCGGAATAATTCTGGTTGCTCTTCTTTGCACTCTTTCTAGAGCAGCAATATCCTCTTTGTAGCAAGGTGACCAGAACTGAACACAATATTCTAGATTAGGTCTTATTAATGCATTGTACAATTTTAACATTTGATTTTAAATTCAACACTTTTCACAATATATCCAAGCATCTTGTTGGCCTTTTTTATAGCTTCCCCACAACATAGTCAACATAAACTCCACTTCTGCCTCGGTTATGCTAAAGTTATTTAAAACTGGATAGGAACAGCTTGACATGTGGGGCATGTTGTCTGTATCCTCCTTTGTGAAAAGTAATCTTTTTTTTTTCTTCATCTGTGATTTTGCCATTTGTATCTCTTAGACATTTAACCTCCTCTTTGAATGTTCTCTTGCTGTTTTGTAACACTGGAAAAACATTTTAGAATTGGTTTTAGCCCCCTTAGCAATGTTCATTTCTATTTCTCTCTTGGCCTTTCTAACTTCCTTTTTGACTTGTGTTTGCAGTTCTGAGTACTCTTTCTGTGTACTTTTGTTTTTGGTCCCTTTTAAACACTCTGTAAAGAGCCTTTTTTCTCTATTTTTTTAATGGATCTGTCAAACCATTTTGGCAATTTAGTTTTACATTTAGATTTGTCTACTTTTGGGATGAAATTGTTTTATGGCTCTAATACTACATTTTTAAAAACAGCCATTCTTCTTCTGTGGATGTTTTCTCTATTTTACTCCAATGTAGTTCTGTTAGTCTCTGTTTCATACCTTCATAGCTTGCCTTTCTAAAATTGTAAACCTTAGTTTTAGTCGTTTTACTTTTGGGTTTTAAAAATCACTTCAAATGAGACCATGTTGTGGTCTGAGTTTGCCAGTGGTTCTATGACCTCTGTTTTAGTTATTCTTTCTTTGTTATTTGAAAAGACTAAATCAAGGCATGCCTCCTCTCTAGTCGGTGCCTTGACAAATTGTGTTGGGAAGAGTCATTTGACATTTCCACCATTTCAATTTTGTCTGTCGTGCTCCCAACGGGGTTTTCCCATTTTATATGGGGGAAGTTGAAATCCCCCCATTGGTATGGCTTCTCCTTTGCTATATCCCAGCTCAGCCAGACTCGTGTGACATCCACCAAACTTAATATCCTTGTGCTCCGTCTTTCAGATGAGACATTGTTTTGACTCTGCAGCTGATGAATAGTTCATACATCCTAGTCTCGTATCTTGTAAAGCGCTTTGTGGTGGTGGTCCACTATGAAAGGAGCTATACAAAAATACAGATTACACCGTGTAACAATTTTTTTTTTTTTTTGTTCCTGGGTAGTAAGTGTTATTTCCTAATTGCTTATGCCTCAAAAGTATAGAAAATGGCTATTATTCCCCATAAACTTTGCTTTTGTGACCAGGACAGTGATATTTCAAAATATCACTATTTCCAAAGGGAAAACGGCAAATGTGTGTCTTCAGTTCACGTAAAGTCAGAAAAAAACAACATATGAATCCAAATTAACATGTATTTATACTAAAGTAATACAAAAATGAAGTGAGTAGTTTTTCGAGATTTACGATTATACTGTATTTACAGACCCAATATTGTGGATGAGGCGTATAAGAGGAAGAAACTTTGGTATGCTCAACTAGCTACTGAAGCGGAACAGCGAGGATGGACAGTCCGAGTTTACCCAGTGGAGGTGGGTTGTCGAGGATTTGTGGCACACTCTACAACCCGGTTTCTCCGAGATGTCGGGTTCAGTGGCCAAGAGTTGCGTCACACAGTGAAGAACTTATCTGAAGCAGCAGAAAGGAGCAGCAACTGGCTGTGGTTGAGACAGAAAGATTCTGGATGGGGATCTCAAGCACCATAGAAAGAAAGCAACGCTGATGTACAGGTAAGTAAACTGGGCTGAGCTGAGTGGGGGATGGATGGGGGTGATGCTGGGATGCCAGAAGTACCGTTGAGCCCTCCTGAGGTGTTGTGGGCTAGTCGACGAAACACCAAGGATGGAAGGTGCCCACTTGAAGACCCCAGAGATGTACCCTACTTAGCTCAATCCAGACAGTTGTCATGCTGATACGCTGGAGAGACCGTATTGGGTTGATCCCCGGGGCCAGCATCGCAGCCGTTTTGTGTGCTGATTTGCTGGCGAGGCAAAATAAGCTGATCCCTGGAGCCAGCATTACACTTCAGCAATCAACACCAGACAGAAGGATATCGACATCACAAGATGGAAAGCAACGCAAATGGATGGAGATGCAGATGGATCACATTAGTTTACTGTAAAGCTACGTCTTAGTTGGTGCTTATCTTGGCGAGAGCTGTGTTCAAATCAGCATGAAGTTTAACAGAAGAAAACATAAGAACATAAGAAAGTTTACAAACGAGAGGAAGCCATTCAGCTCATCTTGCTCGTTTAGTTGTTAGTAGCTTATTGATCCCAGAATCTCATCAAGCAGCTTCTTGAAGGATCCCAGGGTGTCAGCTTCAACACCGTTACTGGGGAGTTGATTCCAGACCCTCACGATTATCTGTGTAAAAAGGTGCCTCCTATTTTCTGATCTGAATGCCACTTTGTCTAATCTCCATTTGTGACCCCTGGTCCTTGTTTCTTTTTTCAAGTTGAAAAAGTCCCTTGGGTCGACATTGTCAATACCTTTTAGAATTTTGAATGCTTGAATTTGGTCGCCACGTAGTCTTCTTTGTTCAAGACTGAACAGATTCAATTCTTTTAGCCTGTCTGCATATGACATGCCTTTTAGGGCCGGAATAATTCTGGTCGCTCTTCTTTGCACTCTTTCTAGAGCAGCAATATCCTTTTTGTAGCGTGGTTACCAGAACTGAACACAATATTCAAGATGAGGTCTTACTAAAGCATTGTACAGTGTTAACATTACTTTCCTTGATTTAAATTCAACACTATTCATAATATATCCAAGCATCTTGTTAGCCTTTTTTATAGGTTCCCCACATTGTCTAAATTGACATTTCTAAGTCAACAAAAACTCCTAGGTCTTTTTCATAGATTCCTTCTCCAATTTCAGTATCTCCCATATGATATTTATAATGTACATTTTTATTTCCTGCGTGCAGTACCTTACACTTTTCTCTATTAAATGTCATTTGCCATGTGTCTGCCCAGTTCTGAATCTTGTCTAGATCATTTTGAATGACCTTTGCTGCTGCAACAGTGTTTGCCACTCCTCCTATTTTTGTGTCGTCTGCAAATTTAACAAGTTTGCTTACTATACCAGAATCTAAATCATTAATAAAGATTAGGAATAGAATACTGATCCCTGTGATACTCCACTGGTTACCACACTCCTTTCTGAGGTTTCTCCTCTAATCAGTACTTTCTGTTTTTTTACATGTTGTTAACCACTCCCTAATCCATGTACATGTGTTTCCTTGAATTCCTACTGCGTTCAGTTTGAGAATTAATCTTTTATGCGGGACTTTGTCAAAAACTTTCTGGAAATCTAAATAAACTATGTCATATCCTTTGCAATTATCCATTATCGATGTTGCATCCTCAAAAAAATCAAGCAGGTTAGTTAGACACGGTCTCCCTTGCAGCCATGCTTCTAATCACCACCTGCCATTCAGAGATGGAACAGGTTGGTAGTTGTCAGAAAGGGAAAACAGCAATGTGACTGGTAGGCTAACAGAATGCTGTTAAAGTTGTCCAGCCATGTACTGAATGTACTAGCTGAATAGGCACGCTTGAGACCCGACACTGCTTGCTGGGGCAGATAGTATCCTTGGACAAGAGTGGTAACTTAGGCGCCTGTACCAGCAATGGAAGCCACTGGTGGATGCTGTAGCCAGGTGACCCCAGCACAACTGGATCTAAAAGAGAATCCGGATACACGGGGGGGGGGGGGGAGGCAAGGGCAGGGGAGAGGTGCTTCTATAGACCAGGGCACCTGCAAGACTACAGTGGCCCTCTTCATCAATGGCATAAGCTCTGCTGTTACATGGAGAGCTTCATCGCAGGCTATTTGACTCCACATCCTGAGATGAGAATGGCAGCTCCTATTCTCCCACCTCCTTCTGTCAATTTGCACTCGTAGCCCCCTGGGACCCCAAGGAGACTGAAGGGGCAGGCAGTGCCATGGGAAACTGCTGCCCAGAGCTTCTCCATTCCCAAGTGCATGGCTCTCCCTTGGTACAGAGCCATGGGGTAAGAACACAGCCACCTCTCTATAAGAGTGATAGGGGAGAGCACTGTGCAGGAATGAGGGGCGTTGAGCACTCTGTGGAGCAGGAGAGACGTTTCTACAGTGTACTCTTGAAGAATGCGCACAAAACATGCAGAAATGCTGCATGAACGTTCAGCACCGCGTGCCTCGTCTGCTCAGCAGCAACACTGCTGTACAGTAAAGTAACACGGCGGATGCAGTGTACAGCACTGTAAAACTGTAACAGGGTGGGTCAAGACTCAAACCAAGTCCTGTGGTAGTGGACCAGGGATGGTAGTGGTCAAAACAAAGTTGGAACGGCATGGTACCAGGATGGAACCGGGTGGTACCAAGTTTGAAACAAGACAGTACCGGTACGGTCCCTGTTCGGTATGGTACTGGGTCGGGAATGGAGCAGGTGACTTACAGGTCTACTCTGTTCGCATTACCGCAAGAAGCAGTAGACAGGGAGGCCTACCTGTATAGCTTCTGGCAGACCCAAACAGTCTGAACGTATTCAAGACCAACCATAGAAAACAGTAATAACCCAATTACAGTTCAGAAAATAAGAATATCATTTACAAAAATGAAACTTAATTTTTAAAAGTCAGCTGACTCAAGTTGCTTGATCCCTGTGAAGGGGCGACACAAGCCACCAGCTTCACGTGGGGCACAAGGCCACTGCGGAATGTAATAAACAACAGGCTATATGCAAAAATTGCCAAGGAAAAAGCCACTCTTAGGAAAATATCACAAGGACAGTCGCTTAAAGTTAGCAAAATGATATTTGAATGATGGATATGAGTTCTGACCAAAGGTTTTGTGGTGTGATGAAATAAAAATCGAGGTATTTGGTCATGCTGAAAATCTGGTGAGGCATACCAAACAAACAAGCTGAAACTCGGAGCAGCTGATTCAAATTCAGCGCCGTTTTGAGACACGGGCGAGGGGAGGAGCCGACAGCACAGCAGAACAACGCAGTTAAACGAGGCAGTCTTCCCAGCGACAGCGAGTGGAAGCGACAGCGAGTGGGAGAAGTACAGGCGTGGAAAAGTACAGAGCAGTTTCGAAGCAGAAAGGAGAAATTGCATCTTGAATTGCTTTAATCAGAAAACAGGGGACATTGGGGAAACACAGCCGCGTGTGTTTTTCTGATAACAAACAAGCTGAAACTCGGAGCAGCTGATTCAAATTCAGCGCCGTTTTGAGACACGGGCGAGGGGAGGAGCCGACAGCACAGCAGAACAACGCAGTTAAACGAGGCAGTCTTCCCAGCGACAGCGAGTGGGAGAAGTACAGGCGTGGAAAAGTACAGAGCAGTTTCGAAGCAGTTTGAAAGCAGGTTGACAGCTGCAGAAGAAACTAAACTTCAAAAAAAAAAACCTCAACATGGTCTTCAAGCCAGTAATCTGTGACACCTGCTTGATGTGGGAAATCCGAGAAAACCCAGCGGAGCTAAACCAAGTGTGCGTAAAGTGCCGCGCGATCCAGGATTTGCATAAACTAGTAAGTATGCTAGAAATGGAGCTGGAAGAAGTGAGACAGCAACAGGATCTTGAGGAACTGGCACACCCACAATTCATGGAAGTCTGCATCACCCCTAACAGACTGAAAGCCACCAGGGAGATAGAAGGTCAGAACAGCTGGGTTCAGGTAGGCAGAAGCAGGGAAAAAAAGAAACTTCGTCAAACACAACCACCAGAAATCAAAACAACCAACAGATTTGAGTCACTTCAGAATTTTGATGAGCAGAACCAACAACAAGAGAATGAAAGGAACAACATCCAGGACCCTATTGACAGTGGTGACCAGACAGCAAAAAGAAGGGAGGTCATGATTGTTGGGGACTCCATATTGAGAAACACAGCAAGTTCAGTTCGCAGTTTGGACCCCCTTACTACAACAGTGTGCTGCCTTCCGGGAGCCTCGGTCAAGCACATCACTGAAAACGTGGACAGGCTCCTAGAACGAACAGGAGACGACCCGGTAGTAGTCGTCCACATCGGTACAAACAACATTGGAAGAGACAGACCAAAATCCCTGCAAAATAAATTCAGAGAGCTAGGAAGGAAATTAAAAGAGAAAACCAAAACTGTGGTATTTTCTGGTATACTACCCGCACCTTGCAAAGGACCATATGGACAGCTGGAAATAATTAATCAAAACGAATGGCTGAAGACGTGGTGCACACGGGAAGGCTTCACCTATCTTGATCATTGGACCACATTCTACAATGAGGACTATCTGTATAGACGGGATGGACTGCATTTAAATAACAAGGGAACTAGTCTACTCGGAGAAAAGATCCTCGAGCAGGTTCGGAAGCATTTAAACTAGAAAGGAAGGGGGGAGAAATCAACAAAAAAACAGAAGGGAGACCGCATCAAAACAAGAACAACAACTCAGGTAAGACAACCATTAAATGTATTTATCTAAATGCTAGAAGTATCAGAAACAAAATTCTAGAACTTGAAGCTACTGCACTAACAGGTAACTATGATGTGATAGGTGTTACAGAAACGTGGTTATCTGAGAGTGATGGGGACGAATATAATATTTGTGGGTATACACTGTATAGGAAAGACAGGCAGGACAGAAGAGGAGGAGGGGTAGCGCTATACATAAGAAACAGTCTTGAAGCCCAGGTGTTAAACCTGGACAAAGAAAATAAAACCGAATCAATATGGGTCAGAATAACAGACAAAAATTCAAAAGGCATAATAATAGGAGCATGCTATAGACCGCCAGATTCAGACGGTGAGCACAATAATCTGTTATACAATGACATTAGAAATGTGTTTAGCAAAGGAGAAGCCATACTAATGGGGGATTTCAACTTCCCCCAAATAAAATGGGAAAACCCGGTGGGTAGCGCGAAGGATGAAATAGAAATGGTGGAAATGACAAATGACTGCTTCCTAACACAATTTGTCAAGGCACCCACTAGAGGGGAGGCATGCCTTGATTTAGTCTTTTCAAATAACGAAGATAGAATAACTAAAACAGAGGTCAGAGAACCACTGGCAAACTCAGACCATAACATGGTCTCATTTGAAGTGTTTTTTAAATCCCCAAAAGTAAAGACTAAAGCTAAGGTTTACAATTTTAGAAAAGCAAACTATGAAGGCATGAAACAGAGACTAACAGAAGTAGATTGGAGTAAAATAGAGAAAACACCCACAGAAGAAGGATGGTTGTTCTTCAAAAATGTAGTACTAGAGGCGCAAAACAATTACATCCCTAAAGTAGACAAATCTAAATGTAAAACTAAATTGCCAAAATGGTTTAATAGATCAATTAAAAAAAAATATTCAGCGAAAAAAGGCACTTTACAGAGCATTAAAAAAGGACCAAAAAGAAAGTACGCAGAAAGAGTACACGGAACTGCAAACGCAAGTCAAAAAGGAAGTTAGAAAGGCCAAGAGAGAAATAGAAATGAACATTGCTAAGGGAGCTAAAACCAATTCCAAAATGTTTTTCCAATATTACAACAGCAAGAGAACATTCAAAGAGGAGATTAAATGTTTAAGAGATACAAATGGCAAAATCGTAGAGGAAGAAAAAAAAATAGCAAATATGTTAAATGATTACTTTTCACAAGTTTTTACAAAGGAAGATACTGACAACATGCCCCACATGTCATCCAGTTCCTATCCAGTTTTAAATAACTTTAGCATAACTGAGGCAGAAGTGTTAAAGGGACTAGGAGCTCTTAAAATAAACAAATCCCCTGGGCCGGATGAGATCCTCCCAGTAGTACTCAAAGAAATGAAAGAAGTAATTTACAAACCGCTAACCAAGATCATGCAGCAGTCTCTTGACACAGGGGTGGTACCGACAGACTGGAAAATTGCAAACGTAATACCGATCCACAAAAAGGGAAACAAAACTGAACCAGGTAACTACAGACCAGTAAGCCTGACTTCTATTATATGCAAACTTATGGAAACTATAATAAGATCCAAAATAGAAAATTACCTATATGGTAACAGGGTACTGGGAGACAGTCAACATGGTTTTAGGAAAGGGAGATCGTGCCTAACTAACTTGCTTGATTTTTTTGAGGATGCAACATCAATAATGGATAATTGCAAAGCATATGACATGGTTTATTTAGATTTCCAGAAAGCTTTTGACAAAGTCCCGCACAAAAGATTAATTCTCAAACTGAACGCAGTTGGGATTCAAGGAAACACATGTACATGGATTAGGGAGTGGTTAACATGTAGAAAACAGAAAGTACTGATTAGAGGAAAAACCTCAGAATGGAGTGTGGTAACCAGCGGTGTACCACAGGGATCAGTATTAGGTCCTCTGCTATTCCTAATCTACATTAATGATTTAGATTCTGGTATAGTAAGCAAACTTGTTAAATTTGCAGACGACACAAAAATAGGAGGAGTGGCAAACACTGTTGCAGCAGCAAAGGTCATTCAAAATGATCTAGACAAGATTCAGAACTGGGCAGACACATGGCAAATGACATTTAATAGAGAAAAGTGTAAGGTACTGCACGCAGGAAATAAAAATGTACATTATAAATATCATATGGGAGATATTGAAATTGGAGAAGGAATCTATGAAAAAGACCTAGGAGTTTTTGTTGACTCAGAAATGTCTTCATCTAGACAATGTGGGGAAGCTATAAAAAAGGCTAACAAGATGCTCGGATACATTGTGAAAAGTGTTGAATTTAAATCAAGGGAAGTAATGTTAAAACTGTACAATGCACTTGTAAGACCTCATCTTGAATATTGTGTGCAGTTCTGGTCACCTCGCTATAAAAAAGATATTGCTGCTCTAGAAAGAGTGCAAAGAAGAGCAACCAGAATTATTCCGGGCTTAAAAGGCATGTCATATGCAGACAGGCTAAAAGAATTGAATCTGTTCAGTCTTGAACAAAGAAGACTACGTGGCGACCTAATTCAAGCATTCAAAATTCTAAAAGGTATTGACAGTGTCGACCCAAGGGACTTTTTCAGCCTGAAAAAAGAAACAAGGACCAGGGGTCACAAATGGAGTTTAGAAAAAGGGGCATTCAGAACAGAAAATAGGAGACACTTTTTTACACAGAGAATTGTGAGGGTCTGGAATCAACTCCCCAGTAATGTTGTTGAAGCTGACACCCTGGGATCCTTCAAGAAGCTGCTTGATGAGATTTTGGGATCAATAAGCTACTAACAACCAAACGAGCAAGATGGGCCGAATGGCCTCCTCTCGTTTGTAAACTTTCTTATGTTCTTATGTTTTCTTAAGTCAATCCGGAGGCATTAATATCCTTCTAGTGTACTGTCAATCATGGAGGCAGTAATATCCTTCTATGGGGCTGTTTTTCTTCTAATGGAACAGGAAATTTAGTTCCAATACATGGTAAAATGGATTCCATAGCATACCAAAAGTTATTGGTCAATCATCTGAAACCCACCACTACAAAACTTGCTTTAAAGTGTAACTGGACATTATAACACAACAACGATCCAAAGCACGCATCAAAATCTACTTCAGAATGGTTAAAAAAAATATAAAATCAAGGTTCTGAAATGCCTAGTCAAAGTCCCGATCTAAATCTGACCGAGAATCTTTAGTATGAGTTGTGCACAAGAGTGGTCCTCAGAATTTGAATGAACTGGAACAATTTTGCATTGAAGAATGGTCAAAAAATCATGCCAAAAACTCATGAGACAAATATCCTATCATAGTCAAAAAAAAAAAATATATATATATATATATATATATATATATATATATATATATATATATATATATATATATATATATATACAGTGCCTTGCAAAAGTATTCAGACCGCTGACCAATTCTCTCATATTACCGAATTAGAAATGGTACATTGAAATTTCGTTCCGTTTGATATTTTATTTTAAAACATTGAAACTCAGAATCAATTACTGTAAAGTGACATTGGTTTTATGTTGGGAAATATTTTTAAGAAAAATAAAAAACTGAAATATCTTGCTTGCATAAGTATTCAACCCCTGTGCTGTGGAAACTCCCAGTTTGCACCGATGAAAGAAATTGCCCTAATGAGGACACAATTACTTTACCATTGGCCTCCACCTGTGAACCATTAAAGTTGCTGTCACATTTTCGGGATAAAAACCCCACTGTTGAAGGATCATTGGTAAGGCTGTGAATCTGAAGGAAAATGAAGATCAAAGAGCATTCTACAGAAGTTAGAGATAAAGTAATACAAATGCATAGATTAGGGAAAGGGTACAAAATAATATCCAAATGTTTGGATATCCCAGTGAGCACAGTTGGATCAATAATCAGGAAGTGGAAGCTGCATCACACCACCCAGGCACTGCCAAGAAAAGGCCGTCCCTCAAAACTCAGCGCTCAAACAAGAAGGAGACTTGTGAGAGAAGTCACAGAGAGACCAACAATTACTTTGAAGGAGCTACAGAGTTCAGTGGCTGGGAGTCGAGTAATGGTCGAGTAATGGTCATAGTAACCAGTCAACCATATCAAGAGCTCTGCATAACACTGGCCTGTATGGGAGGGTGGCAAGAAAGAAGCCGTTACTCAAAAAGTACCATCTGAAAGTACGTCTGGAGTTTGCCAGAAAGCATGAGAGTGACCCAGCTGCGATGTGGGAAAAGGTTTTGTGGTCAGTTGAGACCAAGATAGAGCATTTTGGCCAAAACTCAAAGCGCTATGTGTGCCCATGCCTCAAGACACACCATCCCTACAGTGAAGAATGGTGGTGGCAGCATTTTGAAGTATTTTGAAGAATGTGGCAAAATCACTCCGACACTGTGTGCAAAGCTGGTACATACTTACCCAAAAGACTTAAACCTGTTATTGTAGTGAAAGGTGGCTCTACCAAATATTAATGTGTGGGAGTTGAATACTTGAAGCAAGATATTTCAAATTTTTATTTTTCTTAAAAATATTTCCCAACATAAAACTAATGTCACCTTACAATAATTGATTTTGAGTTTAAGTGTTTTAAAATAAAATATTGAACAAAACAAAATTTTAATTTACCATTTGTAATTCAGTAATATGAGAGAATTGGTCAGGGGTCTGAATACTTTTGCAATGTACTGTATATATAATTATTATTATTTTTATTTTTTTTATGGATGAGGACACAAAAATAAAATGAAACCAACAATTACAATCAAATTTTTACTTATATATTTTTGATGGGAGAAAAAAAGGGATATCCTGAAAGGTTTAGAGGGGTGGGAAAGAGAAGAAAAAAAGAATCAGATTTTTTTTTCAAATGTAGAAAAATCAGATAAATTATGAATACAATTGTCAATTATATGTGATTTATTATAAACAAAATATAAATATATATATAATATAATATAAAAGGGGACAATAGACAAATAAAATTAAATCAAATATAAAATTATAAAAAATAAGCCCAAACTTTATTTTACATAAGCAGATCAATCGAAAATTAGCTGAACTCAGTTCTGTCCATCACCAGTTCAACCAAACTCAAGGCAGTTCAAGGTACAAGGTTGCAAACAGGAACTGTAAAAAAAAAAAAAAAAAAAAAACACGTGCTTCCTTTGAGCCTCTGGTCACTGGCCTCAAATATCACTTGAGAAAAAAATAATGAAGCTACATCATAGCGTATTTTGGCCACATGTTTCAAGTGCCTCTCCAAGCATGAGCAGCTTCAATAATGTCGACATGACAACTTCAGAAGTAGGAGGGTCTTTCTGTATCATCAACACAACAGAAGCAGTACAGTGCAAAGAAATGCAGTTGCTAATTCCACAAAACACAAGATATTGCAAATTAGGTCTAACAATTTTGTCAGATCTAAGCTATCAAGACCCCTGTCACTGGTTCGTGGAGTGTGTGTATGCCTTTGGGAAAGCAGCTGCGACATGCAACAGGTAACGCATCGCTGAATCTGGAGCACCTCGTTGGCTGGGAGATGTTCCTAGGAAAGCTGCACGAAGTGCAAAAACCTGCTGCGCTATAGCTCGGGGCTACTACACGGCCATTGACACACAGACCCCGCTGAGGGAAAGTTTGCTTTGTTGACATCCATAAGGAGCACGTCTGCTCTACAGGAACTACACGAAACCCTTCCACTAAAAGAGGGCGCTCGTGAAGGCATTGCCCAGCCAAGTCTGTGTGACAAGGCAGGAGTCTCCATGAGAAAGCAGGGACTCTGGGAGCCCAGAAGTAGGTCAGTTTAGTGGATCCCAACCAAGTATAGATAGGGTTACCATAGGGTAGTAGGTTACATCTAGAGGAGCGCAGGCTCTTAGTCCTGCTCCTACCCTCAGAGGGTTGCTTCCTAGCTCCTGGTGTAACAGGGAGTGGGGACTCTCGACCGCAGTGCAGGGGACAAATGGAGAGAGTCTGAATGTTGTGCCAGTGTCACAGATGCAAAACAGTCCATAGAACAGCGGGCCAGCTTGCTTTCTAGTGACCTCTTAGAAAAAGAGATGCAGTCTTTAACAGCTCCCTCTGCATGCTCCCTTCTCAGGCAGTGGATGCACCTGTCATGCTTATCCTCTGCCAGAATGTTTCTCTTGTAAACAGTACAAAGGTGAAACCCAGGCTCAGTAAAAGGTTGAAAAAACAGTTCAGCCATGCAATGTGTGCACAAGAAAAGATAGTAAGCTGATTGGTGCAGAAAACTGTTGTGCACACAGAGTGCACAGGAATGGAGCACTGGTAACGGTCTTGGTGGTGAACAGCACCAGATCATTGGTACCAATTCTGGTACCAACCTTGATACCAATAATGGTGACTGGTACCTATTTTGGTCATGACCAGGTCACTGGTACGGGCTCTAGTACTGAGTGGGCAGTGGTACTGACTTTGCTATTTGTTTTCTTTGAGTTTCCACAACTGACCTGTAACTTGTCCTTGTCCCAACTTTGGCACTGGAGATATTTTCCGTGGAGCCCACTGCATTCAAGCAATTGGAATAGTTTTTTCCATAAAATGTAGTCCCTATCCATTACTCCATGTTTTCAAACATAGAAGGAGTCATTAATTCCCCCAGGACATGCTTTGAAATAAGAAGCACATCTGTATATACTGAAAGCACTTTTAATTTTAACATCTCATACACAGGTCATAAAAGTACTTCTTACCTTTCTTGTGGCTTCCCAGTGCAATCAGGTATTTTTCTCCTAAAGAGGACGGCAGGTCCGAACTGGTGATCACCACAGTGTCCGGTCCCATATCATGAAGCAAGTCCATTACCTAGAACACAAAGGAAGAAACAGTCAGAACATAAGAACATAAGAAAGTTTACAAACGAGAGGAGGCCATTCGGCCCATCTTGCTCGTTTGGTTGTTAGTAGCTTATTGATCCCAAAATCTCATCAAGCAGCTTCTTGAAGGATCCCAGGGTGTCAGCTTCAACAACATTACTGGGGAGTTGATTCCAGACCCTCACAATTCTCTGTGTAAAAAAGTGTCTCCTATTTTCTGTTCTGAATGCCCCTTTTTCTAAACTCCATTTGTGACCCCTGGTCCTTGTTTCTTTTTTCAGGCTGAAAAAGTCCCTTGCGTCCACACTGTCAATACCTTTTAGAATTTTGAATGCTTGAATTAGGTCGCCACGTAGTCTTCTTTGTTCAAGACTGAACAGATTCAATTCTTTTAGCCTGTCTGCATATGACATGCCTTTTAAGCCCGGAATAATTCTGGTCGCTCTTCTTTGCACTCTTTCTAGAGCAGCAATATCTTTTTTATAGCGAGGTGACCAGAACTGCACACAATATTCAAGATGAGGTCTTACAAGTGCATTGTACAGTTTTAACATTACTTCCCTTGATTTAAATTCAACACTTTTCACAATGTATCCGAGTATCTTGTTAGCCTTTTTTATAGCTTCCCCACATTGCCTAGATGAAGACATTTCTGAGTCAACAAAAACTCCTAGGTCTTTTTCATAGATTCCTTCTCCAATTTCAATATCTCCCATATGATATTTATAATGTACATTTTTATTTCCTGCGTGCAGTACCTTACACTTTTCTCTATTAAATGTCATTTGCCATGTATCTGCCCAGTTCTGAATCTTGTCTAGATCATTTTGAATGACCTTTGCTGCTGCAACAGTGTTTGCCACTCCTCCTACTTTTGTGTCGTCTGCAAATTTAACAAGTTTGCTTACTATACCAGAATCTAAATCATTAATGTAGATTAGGAATAGCAGAGGACCTAATACTGATCCCTGTGGTACACCGCTGGTTACCACACTCCATTCTGAGGTTTTTCCTCTAATCAGTACTTTCTGTTTTCTACATGTTAACCACTCCCTAATCCATGTACATGTGTTTCCTTGAATCCCAACTGCGTTCAGTTTGAGAATTAATCTTTTGTGCGGGACTTTGTCAAAAGCTTTCTGGAAATCTAAATAAACCATGTCATATGCTTTGCAATTATCCATTATCGATGTTGCATCCTCAAAAAAATCAAGCAAGTTAGTTAGGCACGATCTCCCTTTCCTAAAACCATGTTGACTGTCTCCCAGTACTCTGTTACCATATAGGTAATTTTCCATTTTGGCTCTTATTATAGTTTCCATAAGTTTGCATATAATAGAAGTCAGGCTTACTGGTCTGTAGTTACCTGGTTCAGTTTTGTTTCCCTTTTTGTGGATCGGTATTACGTTTGCAATTTTCCAGTCTGTCGGTACCACCCCTGTGTCAAGAGACTGCTGCATGATCTTGGTTAGCGGTTTGTAAATTACTTCTTTCATTTCTTTGAGTACTACTGGGAGGATCTCATCCGGCCCAGGGGATTTGTTTATTTTAAGAGCTCCTAGTCCCTTTAACACTTCTGCCTCAGTTATGCTAAAGTTATTTAAAACTGGATAGGAACTGGATGACATGTGGGGCATGTTGTCAGTATCTTCCTTTGTAAAAACTTGTGAAAAGTAATCATTTAACATATTTGCTATTTTTTTTTCTTCCTCTACGATTTTGCCATTTGTATCTCTTAAACATTTAATCTCCTCTTTGAATGTTCTCTTGCTGTTGTAATATTGGAAAAACATTTTGGAATTGGTTTTAGCTCCCTTAGCAATGTTCATTTCTATTTCTCTCTTGGCCTTTCTAACTTCCTTTTTGACTTGCATTTGCAGTTCTGTGTACTCACCATCCACTCTGTGTTCACAGGATCTAAAACGTAAAGGTTCATGTTTGATCTGCTAAAGCCCACAGATTTAATACTACATTTTATTTATAGTGCTCATGCAGAACAATGGCACTGATTAATTCTTCACAGTGCACCCTACCACTGTCATTTTCTGTAAAAAGACCCTTCACTTTGGTCTGCTAGAATGTCTAGTTATTCACATGATGTCACTCAGTCATGCAATGGTATGAGTGGACCACAACTGTGCCTACTAAACATGCTTCAGACCATGAAACCACCTCCAGAAGCCTGCACTGTCTGAATGCTAAATGTGGGTTTCACAACCAAATTGCCACATCCAACTCCCCTCCATCTTTTGCAAATAGGGTAAAACTCGATCCGTCATGCCACAGTCTTTGCATTGGTTGACACCCCATTTAGGGTAATCCAGGCACTGAGGAAGACTTGTGCACTAAATGCCACCGTGTGTCGCTCCCAGAGCATTGATTAAGCAGAAAAAGGTGAGTTAACAAAAAAGAATGAGCAAAGTAAACAAAAAAATAAGCCTCAGTTTCAGTTATCAGTATACCTATACGGACTAACTACTGTGCTGTATATCTGCAAATGTTCATGCAAAATTTTAATCCACTCACTCCAAGTCCCTTTTGAAATATTGGTGATTACAGGAGGAGTTTATTAGATCTTAATTTATCCAAACCATTTTATATATATATAAGTCCCCACGGAAATCTGCGGTAAAATTTCCTAAAATCTGCAACGAGAAGTGTTTTCTGCAAAATTCTACAACAATGACTTTTTTTTATGAAAAACAGTGTTTAATGAGTATAAATAAATAAGAAAAAGAAAGTCACAGTTAGTTAAATTCATTTTTTAAATTAAATAGCATTATTAAAATCTGAAGAAAAAAACAGAACAAACATGTTTGCCATATTTTATGGAAATCAAAGAAGAAAAAAAAAAAACAATTCTTAAAAAATAAATTAAATACAGTTATAGCCAAAACATATGACTATATTTAATCACATTAGTAATAATAACATTTTTCTAGCAGAATAAGATGGTAGTGGTGCACTGGGATTCAAATTAGCATTGGTACATTTTACAAATGTGTACGAGGCTCGGAGCATTTTTGTACAAATGTAACAGGGTATTTTTAGAAACATTTGTCGTTCACCAAAATGTTGTCATTTTAAAACTTATCCACATCAAGACAGCACATAGAAGTCACTTGGAAACAGTGACAGGTGACACCGATTGGATGATAAAGCTTTTTTGTTTCTTTGACCAAGGCCACAATGTGAAAGTGCTACCATCACATACCACAAAACAAGATGGGAAAGTAACGATTTAAAAAAATAAAAATAAAAACATTGTCATCCCAAGCAATCGGATAATATCGAATATAGTTCACAGCCCCCTTCCTTTTTGAGCATTATTGTTGTTACTGCACCATGTACAAAAAATGTGTGTATTTCCGTATATAATTAGTGACATGTTTCAGGATCTGCAACATAGGGAGTACAAGCAAGGTCCTAATTGTTTTTCTCTGACCTTTCACATAGGAGTTACAGAACTAGGGATGGGACGGTATAAAATTTGCACGGTATGATAACCGTTAAAAAAAATATAGTGGTAACCTTAATATCACGGTATACAGTACATCATGCAAGCTATCAAATAAAGGCTCCAAAGAAGAAAGACTAATGTAAATCACTTAAATTACCGTAATTCACAAAAATAAAACCAACAAAACTTCCTTTCATGGAATGATTTAAACATTTGATATTTTGTATTTTACTATGCCAGATAACTTGGTATGTTTCTTTTTTATAAAGACAATCCGAATAATTAAAAACAAAAAACCTAAAGTTGTACACTTTCAGTGTTATACTACAACAGTATTACCATCTATTTGCTCAAAATGACATGCACCGGTAGTTTGTTAAAACATTTTAACATATAAAATTTAATAAATAAACAAACAAACAAATAAAAAAATAAATAAATAAATACTTTGGCAAATAGAATTGGGAAATGATCGGTCTTTTGCTTAAAACACAAACATGTACCATAGGTTATTATTTAAGAACAGAGATGAGTCATTGTGACGGGGAACTATGGGTGTTTCTACAAATTCCAACCTGTGACTCTCAAAAACAAGCCCAATTCCGCTTATTAAGAGGACTTGGAACACCTCGCCCTGCAACGACTGCATCTCTAGGAAGCGCGTCTACATCCGGTCAGCATCTGTCAATCAAAGGCTCATTCAGCAGTTACTGAGCATTCTGCCTCCAACAATAACCTTTCAGGTTATTTCCCCTCACTGCAGGCATCCAGCAGGCCCCTATAGTGGTCCCTTCTCCTCTAACTATAACCTTTCAGCTTCCCTCCCCTCACTGCTGTTGTCCAGCAGGCCCCTGCAGTGACCTCTCTGGCCACTATAGGCATCCAGCAGGCCCCCATAGTGGTCCCTTAACATAAGAACATAAGAACATAAGAAAGTTTACAAACGAGAGGAGGCCATTCGGCCCATCTTGCTCGTTTGGTTGTTAGTAGCTTATTGATCCCAAAATCTCATCAAGCAGCTTCTTGAAGGATCCCAGGGTGTCAGCTTCAACAACATTACTGGGGAGTTGATTCCAGACCCTCACAATTCTCTGTGTAAAAAAGTGTCTCCTATTTTCTGTTCTGAATGCCCCTTTTTCTAAACTCCATTTGTGACCCCTGGTCCTTGTTTCTTTTTTCAGGCTGAAAAAGTCCCTTGCGTCGACACTGTCAATACCTTTTAGAATTTTGAATGCTTGAATTAGGTCGCCACGTAGTCTTCTTTGTTCAAGACTGAACAGATTCAATTCTTTTAGCCTGTCTGCATATGACATGCCTTTTAAGCCCGGAATAATTCTGGTCGCTCTTCTTTGCACTCTTTCTAGAGCAGCAATATCTTTTTTATAGCGAGGTGACCAGAACTGCACACAATATTCAAGATGAGGTCTTACAAGTGCATTGTACAGTTTTAACATTACTTCCCTTGATTTAAATTCAACACTTTTCACAATGTATCCGAGTATCTTGTTAGCCTTTTTTATAGCTTCCCCACATTGCCTAGATGAAGACATTTCTGAGTCAACAAAAACTCCTAGGTCTTTTTCATAGATTCCTTCTCCAATTTCAATATCTCCCATATGATATTTATAATGTACATTTTTATTTCCTGCGTGCAGTACCTTACACTTTTCTCTATTAAATGTCATTTGCCATGTGTCTGCCCAGTTCTGAATCTTGTCTAGATCATTTTGAATGACCTTTGCTGCTGCAACAGTGTTTGCCACTCCTCCTACTTTTGTGTCGTCTGCAAATTTAACAAGTTTGCTTACTATACCAGAATCTAAATCATTAATGTAGATTAGGAATAGCAGAGGACCTAATACTGATCCCTGTGGTACACCGCTGGTTACCACACTCCATTCTGAGGTTTTTCCTCTAATCAGTACTTTCTGTTTTCTACATGTTAACCACTCCCTAATCCATGTACATGCGTTTCCTTGAATCCCAACTGCGTTCAGTTTGAGAATTAATCTTTTGTGCGGGACTTTGTCAAAAGCTTTCTGGAAATCTAAATAAACCATGTCATATGCTTTGCAATTGTCCATTATGGATGTTGCATCCTCAAAAAAATCAAGCAAGTTAGTTAGACACGATCTCCCTTTCCTAAAACCATGTTGACTGTCTCCCAGTACCCTGTTACCATATAGGTAATTTTCCATTTTGGATCTTATTATAGTTTCCATAAGTTTGCATATAATAGAAGTCAGGCTTACTGGTCTGTAGTTACCTGGTTCAGTTTTGTTTCCCTTTTTGTGGATCGGTATTACGTTTGCAATTTTCCAGTCTGTCGGTACCACCCCTGTGTCAAGAGACTGCTGCATGATCTTGGTTAGCGGTTTGTAAATTACTTCTTTCATTTCTTTGAGTACTACTGGGAGGATCTCGTCCGGCCCAGGGGATTTGTTTATTTTAAGAGCTCCTAGTCCCTTTAACACTTCTGCCTCAGTTATGCTAAAGTTATTTAAAACTGGATAGGAACTGGATGACATGTGGGGCATGTTGTCAGTATCTTCCTTTGTAAAAACTTGTGAAAAGTAATCATTTAACATATTTGCTATTTTTTTTTCTTCCTCTACGATTTTGCCATTTGTATCTCTTAAACATTTAATCTCCTCTTTGAATGTTCTCTTGCTGTTGTAATATTGGAAAAACATTTTGGAATTGGTTTTAGCTCCCTTAGCAATGTTCATTTCTATTTCTCTCTTGGCCTTTCTAACTTCCCCCACACTGCAGGCATCCAGCAGGCCCCTGCAGTGACCTCCCTGGCCACTATGGGCATCCATCAGGCCCCCATAGTGGTCCCTTCTCCTTCCCCCACACTGCAGGCATCCAGCAGGCCCCTGCAGTGACCTCCCTGGCCACTATGGGCATCCAGCAGGCCCCCATAGTGGTCCTTTCTCCTTTCCCCACATTGCAGGCGTCCAGCAGGCCCCTGCAGTGACATCCCTGGCCATTATAGGCTTTCAGCAGGCCCCCATGGTGGTCCCTTCTTCTCCAACTATAACCTTTCAGCTTCTCTCCCCTCACTGCAGGCGTCCAGCAAGCCCCATAGTGGCCCCTTCTCTGGAATACTTTTCTTTCAGCTCATCAGCAGTTTATTCAAAACACTTACCATTTCCAAGTTCATTCTAGCTCTCTGCCATTTCAGGGACATCATATGCAAGTTCTATCCTAACCACCGGCGCAAGTTGGTTAATTGTTATGGTGATCATTTTAGTCTTCTCAGATTCGGAGGTTCCCATTTCTCTGAATACTACAAAGTATTTTCTGCCAAAGCCGCTGCCCATCCCCAACAATGGAACCAGAGCGTCTACTGGGGTGCACTGGACCAATACATATTTCCCGTTCTTCTGCTTCTAGTATGCTCAGCATGCGGTTCAACTGCTCACCCCACTGACCCTCCACCCTGTCCCCTCATGTCCCTCCCTTGCAATCCTCCTCATCTTTTCATGCCCTCCAGATCAAAAGACGGTCAGGGCTGCAATACTGCATACTCTGGAGGCTGCCAGATTTGTAATAACTTCAACAAAGGAACCTGTACTATTCCGCCTGTAACTTCCTTCATTTCCGCTCACCATAACTCTACCACACCCAACATCAATAGTTTTAAGCCCTCTCAAAAATTTCTCCCTGCAATATGCAAAAATCAACCACGTCATATTCTTAATCAAAATTGCTGGGAAAGCCAGCCATGGATTTAAAGCCGATATACTGTATCAAACACATTTTTTAATTATGCCCATTGAGCCTGCCCTCAGGCACCTCTTTGGAGTACAGTGGCTTTTCAAATTTTATTTTTCTGTTTGCCTGATGTTTGGCTACAAAAGCAGCCCATAGATATTCAATACCCTGTGCTGTGCTGGATCCTCCTTAATAACTACTGCATTCCTTTTGTGCTGAATCTCCTGGATGATTTTCTTCAATTTGATTTTCCCCACGCTTCCCCTGCCCAGAAAATAACAATCCTCAAATCATTATTTTCAAATCTCAGCATACCCCTAGCATCAGAAAAGACCTTGGGTTCTCTCACTTCCATCGAGTTTCTAGGCTTTACCCTGGATTCCCAATCTTTTTCAGCCTCAGGGAGCAATCGTATTGTTTCTATTTCCACTTTTCTGTCATCACCCTCCTACCAAACGCTTCTTCTGTCTCTCCTAGGCCATTTAAACTACACAATGAGAATAATTCCTCAAGAAAGAACTGTCTCCTACATTCTCTTTTTTCCTCAACAATGTCATACTCATGGATCCTTCTTGCAGCAAGGAACTCTGCCTGTGGGAGCTCCTACTGAAAGTCTGGAATGGCATTAATTTCTTTTACCTTCGAGTGTCTCCTGCTGCACGAAGACATTAACTGTTCACAAATGCAGCTCCCTCTCTGCTTTGGAGGATACTACAAGGGAAAATGGTTTTCTGCTCCATGGCCCGAAGAATTCATCAGCATTCTTATCCCCGATCACTCCTCGTCATTGTACAAAATGTATCCAGTTGCTGTAGCCGCATTCCTTTTGGGGGTCTTCCTGGGCCCAAAAAATCCATTCTTCTCCACTCAGATAATTCAGCTACAGTCCAAATTAACAAAGGCCATTCATCCTCCCACCATATAATGATAATATTCAGAAGGATTACTTGGTTAAGTGTTACTCATCAGTTCATTCTCAGAGTTCAACACATTCTCGGCCACCTGAATGTAATCGCCGATTCTCTTTCTCGTTTCCAAATGCAGAGATTCAGTGCATTAGCTCCTGAAGACGACCTCCTTCCAACTCAGTTTCCTCCCTTTTCAGACCTGACATTCATGTGAGCCACCTGCTGCATTCCCTAATTCTGCAGGCTCAAGAAACAACTCTTCTCATCATCACTCCCTGCTCACTGCAAATATACTGGTCATCTTGGAATTGCATTCTGTTCCCTTCATTTTCCATGCCTGTAGTATCATCCTATATTATGTCCCTTAAGAATGGCGCTATAAGAGTTTCCTCCATCAATATTTCAATTTCCGACATCCAGTTTTTCTACAAACTCATTTTCGGCATCCCAGCTCTATACTTGACAACTCACACATTTCTCTAATCCTGAAAGGGCTTCAATGACCAGAATCTCTTTCTCCCCCTGCTTGCTTACCTATCATCATCAACATACTCTCTTGGTGCCTGTTGTCCGCTTCGGCTACTCCTCCCTGTTTTTAGATAAACCTTAAAGCCCTTTACTTTTAGCCTTCTCGGGTTCCTTAGGTGCTCCAGAGTCTACATCGCTCTCAAATTCAACCCCCAGATTCACCCCTTTGTCTCTGACATCGCAATTACCTCATCTGATACCTTTTCCTTCCTGTTCAAAAGAAGTAAAACTGTCCAGGAAGATTAGGGAACCCTTTCTATTTCGTTTATAAATAAAAAACTCTCATGTTAGCCCATATGACCCCTTTATCTCTTATCCATCTCTGTCTTTCTCAAGGCACATCACCCTCAGAGCTGTTTATTAAAGAAAACGGAACAATCAGCGCCCGCCATTGGTTCTTCTTTCACCTTCTCCAGATTCTTTCCATGTCCAGATTCACAGCTGAGCAGTTCTCTGGTCATTCCTTCAGAGTTCCAGGCTCCCTTATCAAATGGTTGGTTGTTGGTCGTTCAGTTCTTACATTAGTACAAATATTACAGATCCTAAAAATGCTTTTACAAAAATGTGCTCTTAAGCGTTAGTAGCCTGCCCGGAGGAAGGGCAATCAGATCATCCATGGATTCCTAGAGGTTTATTTCCCAAAAATGGGTTTTGTTTTCCTCTCCTGCATGCTGATGATCATTTGTTAAAGGTTGGCTAAACCTTCAAGTGGGCTATTATTATTAATCACGGCATTGAGACCGGCTTGTTCTTTTTGGGGGTCTCCGCCTCGTCCATTTGGACAGGCAGCAAGCCCTCAAACAAAAAAAAAGTCAGATTTGATGCCAAATGAAAGCATATATACAACATAATTCTCTGTAAAATTGCATACTCCGCATTCTCCACAATAAATAGTTGTACTAAAATATTTTGTGATTGGTGTTTGTCCTGAACTACTGAATTGAAATTTATAATTAATGTTCGGGAGGAGGGTCAGACATCAATCTCTGTGTCACCAAATTGAATCATTCAATTTACATGTTAACTAATTAAGATTGTTAGCACTATAAATACCCTCTTCACTTACCTCTCAGTTGCGTTTCGATTTCATCGAAACCCACCACCTCCCCATCTCCACCTCTTAAAAACAATTTCTATATTTTATCAATGGGCGTCTCTGCCTCATCCATTCGGCCAGGCAGCGAGCCCTCAAACCAAGTTAGGTTTGATGCTAAATGAAAGCGTATATACAACGTCACAAGGCTGGCTGAGTGGTGACAGCAGACCCGGAACAACAGGACAGAAACGTGGAGTTTTGGTGAAGCTGAGCGCTTGCTGGTGCTCAGCATTTAATAAACGTACAACCAGAAAATAAAGAACAAAACAAAACACAGCACGAGCCAAAATAAATAAACAAACAAAACGAACAGACACTAACAAACAGAGCTCAAGCACTAAACAAACAGACACTAACAAACAGGGCATGAGCACTAAATAAACAGACCCTAACAAACAGGGCACGAACACTAAACTAAACAAACAGACACTAACAAACAGGCACGAACACTAAACAAACAAGTACCATGCTGGCCCTCCAGCATGACGTAGCAAGTGTCTACTTTTTCTCTCTGTCTCTCTCCAGTTCTTTCGCCCTGAACACATAACCCCGAGTGAGTGAAAACATGCTGCGGAAAAGCAGGGTTGACAGCAACCTCAGGTGAAACTCCGGTGACCCCAGGTGATGGCAGCAGCAGCAGACCCTCGGGAGGCGACGGCAGCAGCAGCAGCGGACCCTCGGGAGGTGACGGCAGCAGCAGCGAACCCTCCAGAGGGGAACCCCTGGCCACAGAGGCGGCAGCGGGAGCTCCACTTCTCCCTCGTACCCTGTAACCGGTAGCTCCCCAGGCGATGTGGAGCGAGGCAGGCATCCTTGGGCAGTAGAGAGAACCAGCAGGTACTCGCCCTCTGTTGGTGGAGGTGGGAGCTGAAGCAGTCCTCCCATGGCGGTGGAGGCAGAACCAGCAGGAATTCACCTTCTGCTGGTGGAGGTCGGAGCTGCAAGCAGTCCTCCCATGGTAGTGGAGGCAGAAACAGCAGGAATTCACTCTCTGCTGGTGGAGGTGGGAGCTGCAAGCAGTCCTCCCATGGTGGTGGAGGTGGAACCAGCAGGAATTCACCCTCTGCTGGTGGACGGGGACCCAGCAGGCATTCACCCTCTGCTGGTGGACGGGGACCCAGCAGGCATTCACCCTCTGCTGGTGGAGGTGGCTGTAGCAGAGGCAGCTCCTGCTGCTCTGCTCCTCGCGGTGGACGTGGCGGAGGCAGATACTCATTTGATATGTCTGGGTTTTTGGAGCTTCGCTCACAGCTGTCCTAAGTGCTAGCCCGACATTAGTCTAGCAGCATTTCTATTGTTCCACCTACCTCAAGTGCTTCTTTCTCTATATTGATTTTCTTCCCGGTGAGTAATCTAGAAAAAAAAAAAAATAGAGAACATGAAGTATTCATATTAAATGTACAATTATGGTGGCCCTAAAATGTGAGCATTAATTTTTTTTCACTTCAGTGCCACATTAAGGCAATACTAAATACACCTTACAGCAACAAGGATCAACTTCTTGACAAAACCTGGCACCAGTTGTGTACAGTGTTGTGAGATTGTCAAGAGCAGATAATGGGGATTGCTCCAGTTTTGTACAGTGTTGGGAGATTGTCAAGAGCAGATATTGGGGGTTGCTCCAGTTGATTTCATGTTAAGACACACAGTGGTGAACTGCAGGAAGGAAACAGTGTGAGACACTCCAATTGACCAGGTTTGGCACAGTAGCACCCGTCATACCCAATTTAATTGGTTCCAAGGGTCCATGGGATATGTGAAAATGTAATATTTGAGAGGGAGTCATCATACTACATTGTAGCTGCTTTAGTAATGTCAGGGCATTATAAATGAACAATGTCAGATCCATCAGTGTTTCTTAACCCCTTCAGTGCTATGGGTGTACGTTCTAAAAATATACTCGTAAAGTGCTAGGGGAACGTACAGTGTATGTCCTCCCATATGTTGCACTCGTCTCACAGGCTGTGAATAACCGATTGCATAAAAAACGTTACACCGTGTGTGGGAGGGTTTAATCTCTCTAAATATGTGAATGATGCATTGGTCACATAATGTAAACAAAAATTAACTGGTTATTCAACAGTTCTTTTTAGAACTAATTAATTTATTTAACCAGGATAGAACCCTTGAGCTATGCATCTCTATATCAAGGAGATCCTGATAAGAGAAGGCAGCAAGAAACAACATAATAAATCATAAAAATAAAACATTCAAACAGCACAATAAATCAATTAAAACAAATAGGTCTGTAGTAATTTCCGTATTTTGTTCAGCTCTTTTTTGGTGTTTTTTAGCTTCTCTGTGTGTGAAATAATTGTGCTAAAATATTATTTGTTATATATTTGCTACACTATCCCAGTTAATTTCAGAACTTTGGCAGCTCTGTCAAATGCATTTACTACTCTACATTTTAATTCCTTAAATCACTTATTATACTACATTTACCTCATGTTTTTATTAGTGAAACAATTGTGAAATAATTTTGTTATATATTGGTCAACACTATCCCAGTACATTTTAGAATTGCTATAAGGTCAGATAAATTTACAGCTGTACATTTAATTTCCCTTACTAATTCTAATACATGTCTATTTTTTATATTTCTTATCTTTTTTATTGTTTTAATATTGTGTGAAGTTTATTTCATTCATTGGTGTATATTGGGCAGTACTGTAACTGTTCATTTCAAAACTATTTATATACAATCAAAAATGGCATGCAAAAGGTTCCGCACAGGATTGTGAAGGAAACTGACAGTGACAGACCCTGAACTGATTCTATCTCTCTGGCGGTGTCTTTTACCTCGCTGACAGCCCCAGTGATGACACCTTTGTCACAGAGGAAGAGTCGCCTCTTTTCCACGGAAGAGCCTGTTGGAGCTCCAGAAAGAGAGACTGTGGAACAGCCTGCATGACCCAGGAGGCCAAGAAGGTATGTGCTAGGGTACATTGGACCCCCCCCCTATAATGTATCGCCGGACATACCACCCTTTATTGGTACTCCAGGTCCAAAGGTGATACTGCTGGCTTCACCCCCCTGCAGTATTTCCAGCTTTACTTACAACAGGTATGCTGCCCAGTTCCTATAGCAGCATAGAGTCTAGTACCACATGTCTGTGCCTATGAAGCAAACAGGTGTCCAAGAAATTAAAAAATGTCAAAGATGGGAATTGTTAATAAACCAACAAATTCTCTCTACAAAATGTGTGGTATGCCGCATGTTCAGAATACCGCCACTAGAATTCCGACTAAAACCAGGAAAGTGAACATATTACCCCTGTTTTGGCCTATTTACATTGGCTCCCTGTGCAGTACAGAATTGATTTTAAGATTTTGACAAGTGCGACCAAATGTTAGAGACTTATAATGCCACTCGAAAAACTGTGGCTTGGTTCAAGAAACTAGGGCTGCACATGACTCAGATGGCATTATATAATTCCTATGTGGTGGACTGGGAATCCACACAAGAACAGGTTATGCCTTTCCTGGAGTTCATAACTACAGTCATTGCAGCACTAGTGTTCCAGGATAACGAGGCACTAAATATATAGGTAGAAAGCATCTTGAGACTCACAGAGAAGCACTATCCTCAATCCTTACTCCCTACAGCAGGAAAAGAATAGGTCCAAAAATAATGCAAGGTTTGTTCGAAGAAAAGCATACGCAGAGACAGCAGCTACTGTTGACTAAAGTGTCCCTCAAACCCAAGTCTTTGCCACTACAAGTGCTTTGAACTGTATCATTTAAAGCTTGAGTATTGGACATAGGCCTTTAAAGTACACACATCATATCTATCTCCTGTCTCCCAGTTAATCTCCACATAACTTATACCACAAGCGGCTTGAATAACATCATGTACTGCATGGAAACATCCTTCCAGGGGTGTCAGTGGGTGTGATAGACAACAACCCATTATACTAAATATATCCCTACACACCTTAGAACCTGCAGAATGCGGAAATCTACATTTGAAGTACATGTAGGCATCACCCCTGAATTATATAAATATATTGTAGCTTTTGTAACACAACATTGGGAATAAATATGAAGTTTTGTGATTTTTCTATTTTTGTTTGTATGATCAATAAATATTTGGTCCTTTAGAGCAAGACCAGCTTCGAAAAAATATGAAATCTTATAGTTTTTGTAAATAACTTTTTGTAAAGTGCACACAGTGTGATAGTTATTTTGCCAATTTGAGGTTTTCAACAATATGCCTTATAATGTGAGGTGAAAATCCTTAATTTTGAAAATGACAATTGGGCATGTTATACTCTATGCATTACAAGAGGGGTTAAAGTTCAAATGAGGGGTTAGAGTCCGGTACCTTCGTAATCCTCACAACCCAGTTTCACAATGCATACAGTTTCCCAGTTTCCTTTGATATAGACACACATATATATTGTAATAGGGCTAAGAGCCCAGTGAAGCAGAGCAAAGCCCTGCTCCTATAAAGTATATTTGTTTTGTATTATGATTTATTAAGTATTTAAATGATGGTGAAAGCCGTATTATTGTTTATTTGTATTTATTTAAAAATGTCTGTGACGGCGTAGCGTCATGTTTGTTTTGTTTTTGAACCAGTGAAGGGCAGCTGGCGTTCATGAGTGCCACAACAGATTTGTGGACAAGCAGGTGTATGGATCCATATATGGGAATCACAGTCCACTACAAAAGAAAAGAGTGTGCTCTTCAAAGCTGCTGTCTTGGATGTATACCCTTTGACGCTGACCACACGGCAGAAAACATCAGCACTGTTTTTAAAAACTTTTTCAGCGAGTGGAGTCTCTTGGTAAACAACTTTGTGTCAATCACAACAGACAATGCAGCTAACATGAAACGAGCATTCACTAACCTCCAAGAAATCGATAGTCAGTTTGCTGATATGAAAAGGCTGAGCTGCTTTGGCCACAACCTTGACTTGGCTATCAATAAAGGACTAAAGCTGTATAGCGTGGAACGGGCAGTAAGGATTGCCAGGAAAACGATGAATGCTTTCACACAAAGCTGAAAACGTCAGAGAGACTTAAAAATGCAACATAAGGTCATGCAACTTCCAGAACACTCTCTTATGCATAAAGCACCTTTTACATTTTTTTAATACTAGCTAAAATATTGTAATACTTATCAAGGCAGATGCAATAAATGTAAATACATTATGGCTTTGGATTTCCTTGCTATTAATGATAGCTGAAGTCTTGTAATTAGATTCTACTCAATGACATCAGAAAAAAAAAAAAAAAAAACATTAAATAGGCCAATATGGAGGATTTAGTTGTGTTTGCTTTAAATGTAAAATATGTCAGCTAAGAATGTTTTAGTTGCCAAACTCACTGTATTTACTGTGTGTGGGGGAAGAATTAAAAATAAATAAAAAGACGTGCATTAACTGCGGTTTCCCAATGAGCAAATACCACAATAATCGCAATACTTTGTCAGGCTTCACAGGTATCTACCTTCTGGTGGATTTGAATACATAGCCCTGGCCACCAAACTGCCTGAGCTCTGGCCCTGCAATGCCGGTGAGTTTTGAGAAGTATTTCCAAAATCTCCTTCCTCAGGGCAATTCTTTGGCCTTTCACCTGTCATATTTAGATCCTCTTGCACTCGTGAGAATGGTGCAAGCTTTGGATGTACTCCTCTTTTATCATGCCAGACTGTTTGGCAGTACTGGATACCTTTTTGGCAGACTAGGTCTGTCTTCTGTCCATTAACAATGTGTTGCTCTCTAGCATCAGTAGCTGTAAGGCTGGCTCTGATAGCATCTACAAAGACTTGAACTTATTTTTCAAGCTCATTCTCTTCAGCTGATGGGTTGAACTTCACTGGTACTCTGGAGAACATGTCCGCAGTGACAAGGCTCTTCCCAGGAACATGAACAATTTCATATGCATACTTAGGCGGAAGTGCAGTATTCTAGGTGGAAGTTTGTCTAGCACTCTTGAGCTCAAGAGAGTGACCAGTGCCTTGTGGTCCGTCTCCAAGGTAAACGTCAGGCCAAGGAGATAGGATGAAAGATGCTCACAGGCCCAGGTCAATGCTAATGCCTCCTTTTTAATTTGAGCATAGTGTTTCTCTGCCCCAATCAAGCCTCTTGAAATGAAAACAATTGGTTTCCATGTGTCATCAGGCTGCTCTTGAGTTAACACAGCATTGAGTCCATATGAAGATAGCAACTTTGTCTCTGTTGGGCAAGTAGTTCTTCCTTCATCTGATGAAATGCTGGCAATGTGGTTTTCCCCAACGCTGCTCATTCTTTTCACTCTAGCTCTCTCAGTGGCTGTGTGTATGACACAAGGTTAGGCAAAAAATTCCCCAGATAATTAGCCATTCCCAAGACTCTGCGAACATCAGTCACACACGCAGGCTCAGGCATCTCCATTATAGCTCTGACTTTTTTGGGGTCTGGCTCTATTCCGTGAGCAGTGATTTCATGTCCCACAAAAAGCATTCTGTCCTTTTCGAACTCATACTTCTCACTCAGTGTAAGTTTTCCTACTCAAGCCTTCAGAACTTGGTGTAACCTCTTATCATGCTCCTCTGGCACGCCCGTAAAGCAACATGTCATCAGCACAGCATAGCAGTCCCTCACACCCTCCCAGCATCTGTGACATTCTTCACTGAAAATGCTCTGGCACTGAGGAAATGCCAGATGGCAGACGATTGAAGCAGTAGTGACTGAAAGACATGATAAAAATAGTGAGTAGGGCACAGCTTTTGGCTAAAGGTATTTGCCAGAATCCAGACCGGGCATCCAATTTGGTAAAAACTTTGACGTTGGACAGCATCGGCAGCGTTTGATCCACTGCAGGTAAATGGCATTCTCTATGCATCTTATTAAGACGAGTTATGTTGACACAGATTCTAATCTTCCCATTCACTTTTGGCACTACTACAATCCCTGCACACCATGCTGCCAGCTGCATCACTTTGGATGTGACGCCCATGGCTTCCATTCAGGCCATTTCTACACAGACTTTATCCCTTAATGGAATTGGGACCCTTCTTGGTGTTGAGAGTGCATAGGGGCTGCTCCTGGATCAAGCTCAATGATATACGGCTCTTTTAGTTTTCCCAGTCCATTGAACACAGCTGGGTAACTCTTAAGGAAGTTCTCCCACATGTCATGTAGTGCATGTATGCATTGGATGAGGTGTACTGCTTCGATAGCTGGTAGCCCTAAAAGTGCTTTTGACAGTCCAGATACAACATAAACGTCCTGTTGTGTGGTTTCATTTCTGGTGGTTAAAGTGCCTGTGAAACATCCCTGGACCTCAAGGACACTGTTGCTGGGACCACACATCACTCTGCTGGGAGGCTTCAGTTTTCCTTATTTGTATTATTTGATAGTTGTATTCTGTGCTGTCTCGTCCTGTCAGTTTAAGTCTTTTGTTTTGGCCCTTGTGCCGTTTATTTTGTCAAGTGTGTCTAGTTAAATGTTTGTACCATTTTACTTGTGTTTATTTATGAATTAAAGCGCTTAAACTTGCCGCCTTTACCTCTGAGTCTCTTCCTGGCCAAGAGACATCATCCTACCCAAATGTGGTGTCAGAAACGGAACTGTGCTCGAGACTGCAGTTAAAGTTTGGGGGAAAAAAAGTAAAGAAAAAAGAAGAGAAGATGATTGAAGAAGGTCTGTGGTGCCTCACTTGTGCCAAGAACTGGCACTACCCCAGGTACTGCCCCTTTCAGGTTGAAGGGGAGTTTCCACCTACCCCAATGAGGACGAAGAGGAGGAGTGACCGGTCTAGTAGGTAAGCGAGGGAGGTGCTGCCTGCCCGACTGCCAGGAGGACAGCAAGGACACCTACAACAGCATTCTCAAAGTCTCGAGCTGGTGCTTCAAACATTTCGTGCTCAACTGCCCACTCCCAGAGGTAGACGAGGAGGAGGAATAGCTGCCAGCCCCAGAGAGGAAGAAAGGGGAGGAGTAGCCATGCCTGATGGCGAGCAAAAGAGTCAGTGCCATCCCAAAAGCCAGAGAAGGAGGAGCTGCCGTCCTGCGTGCCAAAGGGGGAGGAGCCAATGTCATCTCTAGCACCATCGGGAGAAGCCTCGCAGTCTCCAGTGACCAAGGGTGAGCCGCACCAGTCTCCAGCGAAAGAGGGAGACTACTTGCTGCTCCCGCCTCCACTGCCAGAGGGGGAGGAGCAGGAGCTGCCTCTGCCTCCACCACCCGGGGCTACCTGCCCGCACCGCACGGGATGCCTGTTCATCATAGTCTGGTGGTCTTTTGCTGCAGACACCTGGGGAATTGTTGTTGGTGCCTTTGTTCCTGGGGTAGAACAAGAACAGGGACTTTTGGGACTTTATGGGGGGAGGTAACCGTTAAGGCCAAGTGGGCTGCACACATGGGGGGAGGTGTATGGCTGTGAGGCAGGGCGAATATATATGTGTGTGAGGAATATTGGGTGGCAGGGAGGGAGTTAAAACCCTCCCTGCAAAAACACATGTGGGGATGTGGCCATAAAGTGAATAAATGTTTAACCCTTTGCTGCCAACGCGCTCTAATTTCGTAACTTTTGTAACATGATATATCTCAGTCGTCCAATCAACTATCTTGTTTTTCATTGGGCCATAGCCATGGCGACGGTGAATATCCCCATGTAATTGGTTTAGGGTGCTTCGAAACAATAATTCAAAACAGAAGGCACAAAGAAACAGGGAAAATAAAACAGTAACAAAAACTACAAAGAAAAGGTGCTGCACTTTGCAGCGATATCCCGGTCGCCGCTGCCCGTGCGACCCGGATCACCGTCCTACACTGCCGGCTCACTCGCCTGCTCTGATATACTAATCAGGGGTCTGCCCAAGGGTTCCCCGCCCTCAATGTCTCCCTCTGAACCTCCGTTTCTTTCTCTCCCACTGGTTCTCGGTCGTTGACCAGCGCTTCCGCACTCTCGGCGCGTTTAACAGGGCAGATCTGAGGAAACAACAGAGCGTTAATTTATAGGGCTAACAATCTCCCAAGATGCACCTCTCAGCCATTCAGAGAGGGGGAAAGTCCACACACCCACTTTCCCACCTCCCCATGTCACTGCCATGACTCACAGGCGGTTGTTGGACGACTGCCGCCCTCTTCCTGCAGCCCGTGAACACGCCAGCAGAGTCAGCACAGATCTCTCCCTGTTACATATCCTTCCCCTCAAAATGACACCAACGGTTCATTCGAAAATCTTACACCCCCATGCCTTCCTGAGAGAAAAAGTCTGCGTTTTGATGCAGATTTCCTGCTCGGTGGACTACCCTGAAAGCATAGGGCTGCAAGGCCAAGTACCACCGTGTGATTCTGGCGTTGCTATCTTTCATCCAGTGAAGCCATGCTAAGGGGGCATGATCTGTAACCAGGGTGAAGTGTCTCCCCAGGAGGTAGTACCGGAGTGACTAGACTGCCCATTTTACCGCGAGACACTCCTTCTCAATGGTGCTATAATTTTTCTCGCGGGGAAGGAGCTTCCTGCTGATGTACAGGACTGGGTGCTCGCTTCCCCGAACCTCCTGAGACAACACTGCCCCAAGACCTGTCTCTGACGCATCCGTCTGCAGGGTGAACCTCTTACCAAAATAAAACAATTATAAAACAAAATAAAACAAACAACTAATTACTGAAAAGACATATAAGATAGCCCTCTTATAAATGTTTTACTGTTATTTTTAATTATATAGGTTCTTATTTTTGTGTCCTGCTTTTAAAATGTTTCTGGATGGAGGCGAAAGTAAATATGACATCTGTCTGATCTCTATCTAGTTAACTTAGTATATTTGCCTTGTCAGTGTTGCTTTATCATTATTTTGTTTATTATTATTAGCTTACTTTGTTTCTGTGTTTGTAAATGATGGGTAAGTATTTTGCTGTAGTCATTGCTTTGATTATTATTTAGCTGTTTATTATTGGTAGTTTTTTTTTTTTTTAACCTATACAGTATTTGCAAGTTTCTTCTTTAAAAAAAAAAATAAATAAAAATAACAATAAACATGCTCAACATCTTGTGTAGCATACATATTGAGACCTCTACACTTAGATAATTAACTTTTATCACAAATGGGGTTACATTATATTTCTAGGTTTCTTCAGTTTCACTTTCAGCTCTATATCTGCTGTTTCGGCTCTTTTATGCACATTACAAAACCTTATGTAGCTCTGCAGCTGTACATGCAACTTAAATTCTGATTAAATATTTGAAATCCTCATAAAATTGCACATCTCCCATATACTCTAACTTTTTTTTCTAAATCGTTTGGAAAAATATGAAAATTTGTACATTTGTGAAATATTATTAATATGTCACATTTCTATTTTTTTTGGAGGTGTTGCATATAAAATCAAATCTATAAAACACTACAACAAAACTGATTATATCATTTTAAAACTCAAAACCTTTCTGTTGATCTATTGGGTTTTAATTTGTGATTTATGATTATTAAACTACAAGCGTTAAAATAGAAAGTTGTTGGATACATGCACAATTTATAGGTCATTCCTTGTAGGCAGCATATGGTTAAAAGATTAATTAAAGCTCCAGCCACAGGTGTATAAATAAGTTGATGACAGGTGATGAAATAGCTAGTGTGTTAAATGTTGATGTTGGTGAGAGGTGAAGGATTGTCTGTGTTCCGTGCTGTCTTGTCCTGTCTGTTTACATTTTGTGAGTTTTTGTGTAGTCTTTTGTTTTATCCTTTATATTTTGTCAAGTGCATTTAGTCCAATGTTTGCACCAGCGTTTAAACTTGCATTCTTTGCCTCTGAGTCTCTTTCTGGTTATTACAGCCTGACTAGTGACATCATCCAGTTGTGGAGGTATGCAAGTGACTCTGCCCAACTACCAAGTTGCCAGATGCCTAGGCAAAGATTTATCCAAGCAAATTTACTACCACTGATAAATTCTTGCAAGTATTGTCCACCTCTGCTCTTGCTCAATCAGGATCAGTGGATGTATTGATAGATCATTATAACTTCACACTAAGTAATATCTTTTTAAAATATTTTCACCATGGTTTAATGATACAACAGCTATACTTAAACGAACAGGTTGTAAACTTGAACGTAAATGGAAAAACACCAAACTAAGAGTCTTTTATGCAGCCTGGAAAATTATAAGGCTGCACTGTCTTCAGCTAGATCAGCCTACTACTCAGCCCTTGTAGAAACAAATAGATAATCCTCAATTTATTTTTGAAACAATAGCTAAACTAACAAACAAGCAGTAGGAGCCCTCCTTATATACCTCATTACCAGCAAGCACTGATGATTTTATGAATACCTTTAACAAGAAAATCATTGATATAACAAATCAGAGTTTGGATGATACCTTCAATTGAAGTCATCTACAACATTGACAAAACTACTTTTTTTGGTCATTCTACATCAGACCAAACCTTTGTATCCTTGATTAACCAGCCAGAATTAACGGACTGAGGGGTAGATGTCCTGAAGTTTTGCGCCTGTTGCAAACGAGTCCGAAGTCTAGGGTGAAATGTACTAAACAAGCACAATGCTGTTAGCGACTTTTTAGGGAATGCTTTGCGGCAGCAGTTTTACTTTGCAGTTCAAGCTTAGATTATTATGTATTTATGGGCATTCCTGCATAAATTCGTAAAAAGGGGGCAGAGATGAGGGTTCTCAAATATTATAATGAGTTGTATCTCCCGGGAATTGAGACACTTAGAATTGCATCCATTTGTTAAGAACTTTTGAAAGCATGTTTTAAACAGTCGCATTTGTTGCTGGCATTTCCCAGTCCACTTTTTCTCGTGCATTGCCAGTTGTGCTCAATGCATTTGAGGTGAACACCCAAGTACCTAAATGTCATGAAAAGGAGGGTGTCCTTACAAGGCTTGAAAACTAATTTCTATCAAATTTCTGGTTTCCCTAATGTGCTGAGGGCAATAAATGCCCAGACGTGCAACTGACCCCTCCAGCTCATTCTGAGCATCTGTATGGGACCATGATCTATTTTGTGTAAATTGTCTAGGCTACTAAGTAGGTCAAATTCAAAATAATAATAATAATAATAATAATAATAATAATAATAATTAAAAAAAATGCTAAGTAAAAAGCAAGTGCGCAGGGTATTAATTGTATTACTGTACTGTATACTGCATAGGCCTACTGTACAGATTAATATTTTTACAAAATGTAATGTGTAGCCTACCCAAAACACATTAGTGTTATCAGCGCAATGATTTACATTTAAAATGCATTGAACACTATAAATGTATCTGTATGCAATTGTATTGTATTGCTTTTAAACTCGACACCTCCTTATGCAGAACAAACATGTCCGGTTTAGCAAGGGGCTACTGTATGAATATGAAAAACTTTTGGGGGGTGAAGGTGGGGGCCCCACTATAGAATCTGATGGGATTAAACTGCCTTTCATTTTAACAGTATTAAAATGGTGAAATGAAGACGGAACAGAATGCAGTGTACAGATGATGTTTACATTTAATAAAAACAATGTTATTTTGATTCTTGCACCCTTGAATTCATAGACGTTATCCTTTGGGCACCTTCTGCTGCAACTAAACTCCTGCTATTTATTTGAAAAATATGTCACAGGACTCTCGCAGTGTACAATGCTAGAGATCTCACTAAGAAGATGCAACAAATATTTAAATTAGTATATGGCAGCTCTCTTCATTAGCTTATTTTCTCTTTGTACATTCAACAAAATGTTTATATTTCTAAGTGTCACAACGAAAATGCTAATTGCGGTATGTTTACACTGCAACTGGTCCATCTTTGTACACCTACCCCTTAGTTATTAAGATGAAATCCACAAGGTGTGCTTCAGACCCTATTCCCACTAAACTGTTTAAAGAAGTATTCTCTAGGATCGATAATACTGTTTTAAGTATTTGCAGCAGGGAGAGATCTGTGCTGACTCTGCTGGCGTGTTCACAGTACTGCAGGAAGAGGGCGGCAGTCTTCCAACAACCGCCTGTGAGTCATGGCAGTGACACGGGGAGGTGGAAAGGTAGGTGTGTGGACTTTCCCCTTCTCTGAATGGCTGAGAGGCGAGTCTTGGCAGATTGCTAGCCCTATAAAAAAATGCTCTGCTGTTTCCTCAGGTCTGCCCACTTAGATGCGCCGAGAGTGCGGAAGCTCTGATTCAGGACCGGGAATCAGCCGGGAGAAAAGAAAGAGTTTCACAGCGAGACAGAGAGAGCAGGGAACCCTTGGGCAGACCCCGGCGTATTGTAAAAGAGCAGGCTAGTTAGCCGACAGAGTAGGACAGTGATCCGGGTCGTGCGGGTGGCGGCGACCGGGATAACGCTGCCGAGTGCAGCACCTTTTATTTGTAGTTTTATTACTGTTTTATTTTTCCTTGTTCTTTTCGCCTTCTGTTTTCATTATTATTTCTTTGAGCACCTGCGAGTGCACTTGCTGTTCGCGTACCAGCTGTGGTATCATCGTTGATAGGCAGCCCACGGTCAACAGTGCCCTCTACCGGAAAAAGTAAGAACTGGTCTAAAATAAAACTGGGCACCTGTGTGGTGTTTTCAATTACACCTGTCCGTCTCCTAGTCAGTGAATTACCCACACCCCTTCCACAGTATTATTAACAGTTCCCTTTCATCTGATATTGTTCAAAAATCATTTAACGTCATTGTGGTACAACCACTGCTTAAAAAACCTACTCTAGATCCAAAAGTTCTTCACAAAGTTTTGCAGAGAGTAGTAGCAATACATTCCTTGCAGCACATAATATACATAAGAAATTTCAGTCAGGTTTCCGCTCGGGTTATAGCACTGAAACTGCTCTTACCAGAATGATAAATGATGTGCTATTATCTTCAGATATGGGCTCATCTTCTGTCCTTATTATTCTAGAATTTAGTGCAGCATTTGACACTATTTTTCATCCAGTTTTGCATGAACGTCTTGAGAATATTGTAGGGTTGTCAGGGAGTGTGCTATTTTGGTTTAAGTCTGCCACCTCCTGAGACACTGTACCCAGAAGGCTTATGGGTGACGTCAGACCAGAAATTAATGGATCAACACAGGCAAGTACTATGATGTGAGATGCATATGTGCTCATTTCTTTATTAAGTAAAATAATTAAACAAAACACTTTTAAATAACAAAACAAAACAGCACAGTGGCAAAATAAACAAACTAAATAATCATAAGAACATAAGAAAGTTTACAAACGAGAGGAGGCCATTCGGCCCATCTTGCTTGTTTGGTTGTTAGTAGCTTATTGATCCCAGAATCACATCAAGCAGCTTCTTGAAGGATCCCAGGGAGTCAGCTTCTACAACATTACTGGGGAGTTGGTTCCAGACCCTCACAATTCTCTGTGTAAAAAAATGCCTCCTATTTTCTGTTCTGAATGCCCCTTTGTCTAATCTCCATTTGTGACCCCTAGTCCTTGTTTCTTTTTTCTGGTCAAAAAAGTCTGTTGGGTCGACTTTGGCAATACCTTTTACAATTCTGAATGCTTGAATCAGGTCGTCGTCTTCTTTGTTCAAGACTGAATAGATTTAATTATTTTAGCCTGTCTGCATATGACATGCCTTTTAAACCTGGAATAATTCTGATCACTCTTCTTTGCACTCTTTCTACAGCAGCAATATACTTTTTGTAGCGAGGTGACCGGAACTGAACACAATATTCTAGATTAGGTCTTACTAATGCATTGTACAGTTTTAACATTAGTTCCCTTGCTTTAAATTCAACACTTTTCACAATATATCCGAGCATCTTGTTGGCCTTTTTTATATCTTTTGCACATTGTCTAGATGAAGACATTTCTGACTCCTAGGTCTTTTTCATAGATTCCTTCTTCAATTTCAGTATCTCCCATATGATATTTATAATGCACATTTCTATTGCCTGAGTGCAGTACCTTTTCTCTATTAAATGTCATTCGCCATGTGCCTGCCCAGTTCTGAATCTTGTCTAGATCATTTTGAATGACCTTTGCTGATGCAACAGTGTTTGCCACTCCTCCTATTTTTGTGTCATCTACAAATTTAACAAGTTTGCTTACTATACCAGAATCGAAATCATTAATGTAGATTAGGAATAGCAGAGGACCTAATACTGATCCCTCTGTTACACCACTGGTTACTCGCTTCATTTTGAGGTTTCTCATCTAATCAGTACTTTCTGTTTTCTACATGTTAACCACTCCCTAATCCATGTACATGCATTTCCTTGAATCCCTACTGCATTCAGTATGAGAGTTAATCTTTTATATGGTACTTTGTCAAAAGCTTTCTGGAAATCTAAATAAACCATGTCATATGCTTTGCAACTATCCATTGTCGATGTTGCATCCTGAAAAAAAATCAACCAGGTTCGTTAGACACGATCTCCCTTTTAAAATAAACATGCTCCTAGGATACTGTTACCATATAGGTAATTTTCCATTTTGGATCTTATTATAGTTTCCACAAGTTTGCATATAATAGAAGTCAGGCTTATTGGTCTGTAGCGATCTGGTTTAGTTTTGTTTCCCTTTTTGTGGATCGGTATTAACTTTGCAATTCTCCAGCCTGTCGGTACAACCCCTGTGTCAAGAGACTGTTGCATGATCTCGGTTAGTGGTTTGTAAATAACTTCTTTCATTTCTTTAAGTACTATTGGGAGGATCTCATCCAGCCCAGGGGATTTGTTTATTTTAAGAGCTTCTAGACCTTTTAACACTTCTGCCTCGGTTATAAAGTTATTTAAAACTGGATAGGAACTGGTCAATGTGGGACATGTTGTCCATATCCTCCTTTGTAAAAACTTAAAAAAAAAATAAACTGTAAAAAAATCTATTACTATATTTGCTATTTTTTTCGTCTATGATTTTGCCATTTGTATCTCTTACATTTAACTGCCTCTTTGAATGTTCTATTGCTGTTCTAATATTGGACAAACATTTTGGAATTGGTTTTAGCCCCTTTATCAATGTTCATTTCTATCTCTCTCTTGGCCTTTCTACTTCCTTTTTGACTTGCATTTGCAGTTCCAAGTACTCTTTCTGTGTACTTTGTTTTTGGTCCCTTTTAAGCGCTCTGTTTTTTTTTTTTTTTTTTGATCTATTAAACCATTTGGCTCTCTTACCTGAGTTTTTGTCCTTGTTTTGATGTGGTCTCCCTTCTGTTTTTTTTTTTTTTTTTTTTGATTTCTCCCCCCTTCCTTTCTAGTTTAAATACTTCTGAACCTGCTTGAGAATCTTTCCAAGTAGATTGGTTCCCTTTTTATTTAAATGCAGCATATATAGGTAGCGCCTATACAGATAGTCGTTGTTGTAGAATGTGGTCCAATGAACGAGATAGGTGAAGCCTTCCTGTGTGTACCACGTTTTCAGCCATGCATTTAGTCATGTCTTTTTGGTCATGTCTTTTTATTTCCTTCCTAGCTATGAACAAATACTGTGCGGTACAGCGATCAGCTCGGTAGCAGTTGTTTCTTTCTGTATTTTCCACTTCTCACTTTCTGCGTTCCTCCTCTGAACAAACTCAACCAGAAGTGAGCGAAAGCTGACTCTTTTTATACAGCTATGTCTGAACTCGATTGCTTATTAATCATTCAATCGAGTCCAGGCACAGTTGGCACGTAGCTTGGGCAGACTTAAACACTTGTGCCCAAATACATACATTTTAAATAGTAACCCAGATGAAACAAACAAAATCTGCACTGGGGCGGATATGCCCCACCATAGACACAGTGTCTTGAGCATTGTTACGATCATGACCTGAAAGGGAGGTGGGCCGATTCAAAACTGCAGAAAGTAACTGGCTTTGATGGTGGAAATCACCCAGGTGCACGATCACCAATAATCCAGGTGGGCCTAATAGAATGGGCCCTGGACCTGTGGCAGCAAATCCACAGAGTGGCCCGTGCCTGCGGCTGCGGTTGCTGCTTGTGAAGAGGGAGCCGGTAGTCACGCCAGCCTCTGCGTTGCGCACCATGAAAGTGGTTCTGCACATTAGCTCTAGCAGGAGCCTGAATCTCCTTTTGGGGCCTGTTATCGCTATTTCCAATGAGAAAATGGGTGAATTTGTGTCTCTTCGTTTACATAAAGTCGGAAAAAAACAACATATGAATCCAAATTAACATGTATTTATACTAAATACAAAAATGACTACAAAAGATTTAGGAGTAGAAACTACTCACTTCTAAATCTTTTGTAATCATTTTTGTATTAATTTAGTATAAATACATGTTAATTTGGATTCATATGTTGTTTTTTTCTGACTTTATGTAAATGAAAAGACACAAATTCGCCCGTTTTCTCATTGGAAATAGTGATATTTTGAAATATCACTGTCCTGGTCACAAAAGCAAAGTTTGTGGGGAATAATAGCCATTTTCTATACTTTTGAGGCATAAGCAATTAGGAAATAACACTTACTACCCAGGAACAAAAATTGTGTTACATAGTGTTTTCAATCACAGCTTTCATGCATCTTGGCATGCTCTCCACCAGTCTTTCACATTGATGTTGGGTGACTTTATGCCACTCCTGGCGCAAAAATTCAAGCAGCTCGGCTTAGTTTGATGGCTTGTGACCATCCATCTTCCTCTTGATCACATTCCAGAGGTTTTCAATGGGGTTCAGGTCTGGAGATTGGGCTGGCCATGACAGGGTCTTGATCTGGTGGTCCTCCATCCACACCTTGATTGACCTGGCTGTGAGGCATGGAGCATTGTCCTGCTGGAAAAAACAATCCTCAGAGTTGGGGAACATTCAGAGCAGAAGGAAGCAAGTTATCTTCCAGGACAACCTTGTACTTGGCTAGATTCATGCGTCCTTCACAAACACAAATTTGCCCGATTCTAGCCTTGCTGAAGCACCCCCAGATCATCACCGATCCTCCACTACATTTCACAGTGGGTGCGAGACACTGTGGCTTGTAGGCCTCTCCAGGTCTCCGTCTAACCATTAGACGACCAGGTGTTGGGCAAAGCTGAAAATTGGACTCATCAGAGAAGATGACCTTACTCCAGTCCTCTATGGTCCAATCCTTATGGTCTTTTGCAAACCTCAGCCTGGCTCTTCTTTGCTTCTCATTGATGAAGGGCTTTTTTCTAGCTTTGCACGACTTCAGCCCTGCCCCTAGGAGCCTGTTTCGAACCGTCCTCACCGTGCACTTCACCCCAGCTGCCATTTGCCATTCTTTTTGTAGGTGACTTGATGTCATCCTACAGTTGCTGAGTGACATTCGAATGAGTTGGCGGTCATCCCGGTCAGTGGAGAGTTGTTTTCGCCCTCTGCCGGTCTGTAGCTTTGTTGTCCCCAATGTGTGCTGCTTGACCTTGTTCTTATGAACCACCGTCTTTAAAATTTTAAGGATGGAAGCAACCCGACGCTCACTATATCCCTCTGCCAGTAAAGCCAGAATTGAACCCTTCTTTTCCTCACTCGAAAACTTTCCTTTTCAACTCTTTGGGCATGGTCAATAGTTATTTTTTGATTCCAATTACTTTTGAGGTACTACTAGCACTGTTTTGCCATCCAGCTGGTCCTATTGCAAGAGGATATTGATGACCACAGGAGTGGTTTTTATACTTTTCCTCGTTAAATAAGATTTGGTTCAGGTGCTCCCCTAATCAGTATCTCATTCAGTAGAATGAGGTGTGCCTGTGTTGGAATTCAACAGACACTGGAATGGAATGGCTGCCATACACGTAGAGATGCTGATTTAAGAAAAATTTGCAGTGGTCTCTTAATTTTTTCCAGAGCTGTATATATATATATATAAACACACATACATACATACATACACACACACACACACACACACACACACAGAGTATCATTTTTCTAAACTATGTACAACTATTTACAGGAGTGTTCTTGGCTGCCTTTTGATGTGTATTCAATAGTCTGCACACAAATACAGGGGGCTCAGCAAGATCAAATGACGTATTTTGCAAGAATGCCACTTCAACAAATCCTGTTCTACAGTGCATGAAAAACATATAGAATACAGGTTAAAGAAGTAAAGGGAAAGGCCTGTTAAAAACTAGTTATTTGCTTGTTAATCACGTTGACTTTAGTTATTCCATATGAAACAAATGCAAAGTAAATGCTATGAACATGGTCCCCATGTCATCTCCAGTGCAGTAATGCAGTGCAGCGTTATCAATACTCAATAATTGATACTCAAAAAAATTGGTTTTCAAAGTCTGCTGAGACATTCCAACAATGCAGTTTTCCAAGACAACACATTTATCTGTTTATTATTTTCGAATAGAACTTGTAAATCATAAATGTCTTCCATAATCTTGAAAACATTTTTAAACGCTTTTACTTTATTTACAAGCATGCTCTCATTAACATTATTGCCAATGTGCTGCTCCTAAATCATCACACAGTATATTGAAAACTGCACGAATTCATAAATATTTACCTTTATGCTTGCTTAATGATAGCATGGATGAAATCGACCTTTATGCTTACCCCCCTTCCCCCCCTCCCCCGCGCCAGACTTTTTATGTCATTGAGAAACGTCTCATTTGGAGAAACCCATTTATCATATTAAACATGCAAAAAAACTGGAGGCAAGGCAGACGAGCCCGCCTCGTCCTGCCGCAGAGACTTCAGCCGTCGATCAGGGTATTGTGCACAATACTCATTAAATGTTTTCCTCTTGCGCCCCATTTTCAAATCAAGCTAGTAACTGTCACTGTATATACCTGTAATAGCAAAAGCTTATCTACACCTTAACCTGTTAATTCCAAAGTAGGCGCTTTGCTAGGTAGCAGGCAATGAAAGTGCACAGTCGGTCTTGACGATTGGCAGTCATTTAAACGAATGAGAGCATTCCAGCGCTGCTTCGGCCACAAGATCTGTCAGGACAGGATGAAACGACTGACTGTGAAACTACACTAGCCTGAGTTGATTGACAGCGACCCCTAACCATTCAGAGCGGAACGGAGACAGGACAGACAGCAAGTATAAAAACGACACAAACTAGAGATGATTTCTTAAATTGTTATTTTTGGTAAGAAAGAAAGAGGTTTTACTGACATTTACCCTGTATAAATTTATTACAATCAAACTCTGATTTTTTGGAAATTTGATGCTTACGAGCTTTACCAATTAAAATTTAAAAGTAGCAAGCCTACACATCATTGTGAATGGGATCTGTGAAGTACTTGTACATATCAATGAACGGAACCTATCAGTTCTAAATTCCCTATCCACATTCCACACCATACTCCTATTAGCCCCTTTCCCGCGCATAAATTCATAAGCATTAATAAAAACACTGCATATAGCAGCTAGCTTTCTTACAACCATTTTGTTTTGTAAATAATAAAACAAAATTCTAACTCGCCTTGGATTGGGTGAGCAGATTTTCAAAGCTCAAAACTGGGACACACTGTTAAATAATTGACAAGACTAATTACAATTTAAATATATTTTAATAATACATTAAATCATTAAAAATACAGTTACATTTTGGCATTTTTCTTTCTTTACTCACTGCGTCTATTTATTGATGATGTTAATGTGGTTTAACCTAGTGGATTCGGATGATTGCAACCTCTCGCTGCTCTGTCTGGGCTGAATCCCGCCAGAACTGAACAGCTACAAAATGACTATTACATAGAATTGTAGATTCATATTGAATATATGAAAATGCATGGCGCACTGAGGTACAAGCACGCACAGCTGTGTTAATCCCTTTTAAAAATAATGTTCTCGATTACCCTAGTACATTCTTTTTTTAAATTTGATTTTGCTTTAACTGCAGGTGCCATAGACTAAAAGCGGGTGTTCACATTATTTTAACAAAAGGGAGTGTGTCTGGCTACAAGAAGTGGCTGAAAACTGGGACTTTTTCAAGATTTTGAGTAAAATGTCAGGACAACCATTGGAGTACTAACATTTTTTTTTTTCCCCAGTTCTAACTAAAGCGGACAGCTAAGCTCTTTACTGGTTACCAAAAAACCCTTGTTATACAAACAAGCGTCACACAGTGCCTTTCTTTTTGCTCTGACCACACAGGCTTCACACAGACAGCCTCTCACTCCAACACCCTTCTCATAAGGTGTGTCTACACTGGCACAATTATTCCGGATCGAGAGAATAGAGGATGGATTCAGGTCATTTTTTTCCTAGTGTAAACGCTACTGAGCACGTTTTGGAATCCGTCCTCTTATCATCGCAAATGTTGAGTTCGAAATGTTCCTAGAAATCCGAATTGACACATAATTTTTGCTTGGGACGTCCGTGCGAGGATGAGAACTAGCAGCAGTGTAGTGGACAGAGTGGTTCATATTGTTCTTTGGGCAGGAGGGATTCTAGTCACTTTTTTAAGTGTAAAGGCGCTGAGGATGTATTCTGGAAAGATGGCAGAATACCCAGCGGGCACTGCATGCTAACCAGCAACGCCATCACAGTGCTGCCTTTTCATTTAGGCACTGGAATTGAAAGCGGAAACACAAGCAAATTTAAACTCCAACTCCAACTCGTAGCATCTAAAAAAGTAAGTGTAACACATTCTATATTTTTTATATTAAGTATTGATAATATGTTTGAGGTCCACTGTTTACACCGGAGATATTTTCAAATGATGGCGCTCGTTTATGTCGTCATTACAGCAGGATGTGAGTTTTTTTTTTTTTTCTCCTGAAAGTATGCATGCTCAGAGTGTGCTCCTGTGAGAAGTACCCCCCGCTGTTTCAAGCAAGTTTAAACGCACCGTTCAGATACAGACTTTCCCAGAATCTTATCAGAAAGATTTCGGAACACTAGTTTAACACACTTATACTGAGAACACAGGCCTGCTCTCATGCCATGTGGCCACATTTCAGGCAAGGATTCGTTAAGGCAGGATACCTTTTTTCCTGCCAACCAACACTCACACCAGTGCATGCACACACTCATCTTTCTTCTCCATTTCCCCACCTTGCTACACTACATAAGTATGTTACTTTATCACAGCTATTAGTTTAATAGAAAAAAAACAACAGATTGATAAAAACATGGTTTTCCTTCAGCAAAAGAGGCAAATGTCAGGAATCAAGTTACTATGGGGGGGGGGGGTCGATTCCTTTAACTTTCTCCAAATAGTTTTATTTCCAAATTTCCTTTTTAACATGTTTTAAGCCCAAAGGTATGTTAAGCCTTTGCACACTTTTGTCAGACCAGGTCCGACATTAGTATTTTCCCTTTCAGTCCGATGTTGGACCCTATCCGACATCATCAAAAAGATGTAAAGTACAGGTCTCCAGTTGTTTTTTCTCCAGAAAAAGCAGAAAAAGCAGATAAACATTGCTAAGGGAGCTAAAACCAATTCCAAAATGTTTTTCCAATATTACAACAGCAAGAGAACATTCAAAGAGGAGATTAAATGTTTAAGAGATACAAATGGCAAAATCGTAGAGGAAGAAAAAAAAATAGCAAATATGTTAAATGATTACTTTTCACAAGTTTTTACAAAGGAAGATACTGACAACATGCCCCACATGTCATCCAGTTCCTATCCAGTTTTAAATAACTTTAGCATAACTGAGGCAGAAGTGTTAAAGGGACTAGGAGCTCTTAAAATAAACAAATCCCCTGGGCCGGATGAGATCCTCCCAGTAGTACTCAAAGAAATGAAAGAAGTAATTTACAAACCGCTAACCAAGATCATGCAGCAGTCTCTTGACACAGGGGTGGTACCGACAGACTGGAAAATTGCAAACGTAATACCGATCCACAAAAAGGGAAACAAAACTGAACCAGGTAACTACAGACCAGTAAGCCTGACTTCTATTATATGCAAACTTATGGAAACTATAATAAGATCCAAAATGGAAAATTACCTATATGGTAACAGGGTACTGGGAGACAGTCAACATGGTTTTAGGAAAGGGAGATCGTGCCTAACTAACTTGCTTGATTTTTTTGAGGATGCAACATCCATAATGGATAATTGCAAAGCATATGACATGGTTTATTTAGATTTCCAGAAAGCTTTTGACAAAGTCCCGCACAAAAGATTAATTCTCAAACTGAACGCAGTTGGGATTCAAGGAAACACATGTACATGGATTAGGGAGTGGTTAACATGTAGAAAACAGAAAGTACTGATTAGAGGAAAAACCTCAGAATGGAGTGTGGTAACCAGCGGTGTACCACAGGGATCAGTATTAGGTCCTCTGCTATTCCTAATCTACATTAATGATTTAGATTCTGGTATAGTAAGCAAACTTGTTAAATTTGCAGACGACACAAAAGTAGGAGGAGTGGCAAACACTGTTGCAGCAGCAAAGGTCATTCAAAATGATCTAGACAAGATTCAGAACTGGGCAGACACATGGCAAATGACATTTAATAGAGAAAAGTGTAAGGTACTGCATGCAGGAAATAAAAATGTACATTATAAATATCATATGGGAGATATTGAAATTGGAGAAGGAATCTATGAAAAAGACCTAGGAGTTTTTGTTGACTCAGAAATGTCTTCATCTAGGCAATGTGGGGAAGCTATAAAAAAGGCTAACAAGATGCTTGGATACATTGTGAAAAGTGTTGAATTTAAATCAAGGGAAGTAATGTTAAAACTGTACAATGCACTAGTAAGACCTCATCTTGAATATTGTGTTCAGTTCTGGTCACCTCGCTACAAAAAAGATATTGCTGCTCTAGAAAGAGTGCAAAGAAGAGCGACCAGAATTATTCCGGGCTTAAAAGGCATGTCATATGCAGACAGGCTAAAAGAATTGAATCTGTTCAGTCTTGAACAAAGAAGACTACGTGGCGACCTAATTCAAGCATTCAAAATTCTAAAAGGTATTGACAGTGTCGACCCAAGGGACTTTTTCAGCCTGAAAAAAGAAACAAGGACCAGGGGTCACAAATGGAGTTTAGAAAAAGGGGCATTCAGAACAGAAAATAGGAGACACTTTTTTACACAGAGAATTGTGAGGGTCTGGAATCAACTCCCCAGTAATGTTGTTGAAGCTGACACCCTGGGATCCTTCAAGAAGCTGCTTGATGAGATTTTGGGATCAATAAGCTACTAACAACCAAACGAGCAAGATGGGCCGAATGGCCTCCTCTCGTTTGTAAACTTTCTTATGTTCTTATGTTCTAGAGAAAGCCTTTCAATGGCTGAGTGAGACTGATAGGAGCCAAATGAAGCTGAAAAAAAGGCATATGTGAAAGCCCCATGCACCACAGAGATAGCACAAACATAAACAAAGGAGATAGCTGCTTCTGCATCCAGCGCTCAAAGAATATCCCAGACATTTGCATAGCTTTTTGAGATGTTATAGTAATAAAATAATGACTTGGATTGCATTATTGAGGAGTTTGGTGATAAAACGAGTGATCAGGAGAGGATTTATCAGTATGCACGTTTATAAAGAGGTACCCAGTATGTGAAAAATACAGCAAACAAGGGGTGGGGCTTGGCTGGAAATGCAGCACTGATGTCCTTTTGCAATTCTATGCCTTTTAAACCTGTTTTACTCTGAATAAAATACATATTTTAATCAGTGCATGTAAAATAAACAGCATGTGTGAAAATAAATTGGACCTGACGCGCCTGACAAGCGCTGAATAAATGGACCTCTAAGGGTTAAGGAAGATTAAATAGTATTCCTTTCATATGTAAAAAGTGACAACATTTAACTTGATCAGAAAAAGAATACGATTTAATCATATTACACCTTGATCCATGTCTCAGCCTATACTGTGGACTCAAAAAAAATAAACTCCAGCCAAGATCAGCAAAGAAATTAGTTTTGTAAAATGCGTATGTATGTAATTGGTATCTACAGATTGTCAGACGATGCTTTCTCGTACTCATTGATTGGTCTTAAAAAATGGAATATGCAGGAAATTTCATCATGCAATTAACATTCTGAATATGTTCCTTTCCTTTTTAAGTGATGTTAAGCATGTTAAAGGGGAATTTGGAAATTCAACTATTCAGGAAATTCAACTTAAAGGGTTTATCTACGTAAATTACTATTTGCCATACTTCAGAAGGAAATTCCTGTTTTTGCAACCAGGGCAGTTTATAAACAAAACTCAGAAAAGCTGATTAGTGGGCTTCAATTATTGCTCACAGTCAAAAGACTATTTAACACATTTCATCATCTTTAATATTAACAGTTTAAAAGTAGAAAGTGGCTGAAAAAAAAACCCTGTATCTATGAATAACAGCACACTAATAGTCCAAGCAGAGACTGCAATAGAATAAATATACAGAACAAATACCATGTCATATTAAATGGTATACAGTGCCGAGAAAAAGTTTATGAACCCCAAAGATAATTTTATGGAAATTCCATAGTTTTACCATGATAGCCTTCTTGAATCAAAACCAGTCTTTTCTTAAATATCCAACAGGGTTTATATTAACCAGTTCCATGTCTTCTGAAATCAAAATGATGTATGAATTAGACAAATAACACTATGTAACACAATTTTTGTTCCTGGGTAGTAAGTGTTATTTCCTAATTGCTTATGCCTCAAAAGTATAGAAAATGGCTATTATTCCCCACAAACTTTGCTTTTGTGACCAGGACAGTGATATTTCAAAATATCACTATTTCCAATGGGAAAATGGGCAAATGTGTGTCTTTTCGTTCACATAAAGTCAGAAAAAAACAATATATGAATCCAAATTAACATGTATTTATACTAAAGTAATACAAAGATGACTACAAAAGATTTAGAAGTGAGTTGTTTTTCGAGATTTACAATTATACTGTATTTACTGTATTTATACTGCGCTGGGGATACCATATCAAGGCTGATCCTCAGAGCCAGCATTGCATGATAATATAAATATAAGTTTATATAAAATAATGTTAATTAGAATTAATATAGATTTAAAGATATAAGTGATGTCACATATAGAACACCATTACATCATGTAGGAATAAATCATGGATTTGAATATAAACAATAACAAGTAGTTGTCATGCTGTCAAACACCTATAAATACCTCCAATGTTTTGATTGAAACACAGGCTCCCTTGAGAAAGATATGTACAGCATATCGAAACGTTGGGCATGGGGCTCTTTGAGCTATAGTTAGTATATATATAAAATCACAAAACTGTACCTAATACTATAACTTAAAGTTGAACTAAAATACAGGCATACAAGCTAGTCTTGGCAATTCTTAATCTAGAAACTAAGTAGAAAGGCATTCAACCTTAGCCACTCAGCCAAGATAAAAAAATAAGCTTTTTACCACTACAGATTATTATGCTAAGGATACAAAAATGTAAACTAAAGAACACAATTCAGTCAGTGATATCAGGTCAATGTTATGGCTTACTCACATATGTAACTTGGTGTAAGTGGCACTCTTGCACTTAGCTTCTAGCGTTTTCCTAGATAAATTTGGGCGGAACTCTATGTGAACTTTATGCACAATGCTGAATATTCGCTCTGTCTCAGCATTACTGTGGGGTACTATCAATATGGTTAGCATCACCATAGCCAACAATGCAAACTTTGGTTGGCCTGTTGCAAGATTCAAGATCCTCCCTATCTTGTACCAGGAATCATCTGCCGTCTGACTGAAGAATATCTTCAGGAATGTTCTGTACTTGGTACGCAACAAACTCATTTTCCAAATGATCCAGCCTATCAACTGAGACCAAATCAAATCATCTGACAAAATACATCACAGTTTCAAATTTGACAATCGCCCTCTGACTGATGTCAGCCACTTCTGCATGTTTTAAGAGTTCCTCATGCACTGGCAATTTGCTGGCGTAATACTCTCTGACAGTTAAAAAATATATATTTCTCATCTTTTGAGAGCTTACCTCCCTCCTTGCAATCATCTAAGTACTGTCTGGTTTTGGTACCAATCACCAGATTGTCACTTATCTGTCCCTCTGATTCTTTCTATCCCTTACATTAATTGTGAATGTAGACCTCACACTAGTGATTGCTGCAAACTTAATGAATTTGCTGAGAAGGACTAAATACAAGGAATCCAGTTCTCATTTTAGAACCTGAATAAATGGCTCTTCTCTCTGCAGAAGTGCATTTAAGCCCTCAAAACATGGTGAGGATACCTGGAGAAACAGACAGGTCAGCTTCACTAGGAGGTTTTCTAGGCTGTGCTGTATTCTACAGAACCTGGTGTCTGGCTTGCAAACTGCTATTGTAGGTTTAAACCTCTCTTCTTGCTAACAACTATCTTCTCCTTCAGCCTTTCTGAAAAACAAGCAATAGATAGATTTTCTAAGTCTATAGTTATGTATCTTATACTTCCATCCTTGCTATACAATACTTATATTTTATTATTTTATACTGTAATGTTAATTTTGACATTTAATCATTAGTAATGTAGTGTTAGTTTGCATTAATTGTAATATTGTTGACCTTTGTAATACTAGAAAAATACATATAGACTGTACTGTGAGTGCAAATATTAAAATACAATACAGCTAAAATGTAATTTCACAAAAAAACAGAAGCTACTATTTAAAAAAAAAAAAAATTAGTACAGAAAAAAAACAGAAGCTACTATTTAAAAAAAAAAAAAATTAGTACAAATACTCTTGTAAAAAAAATAAAATAAATAAATCTTCCATTATAATAGGCATGACTGTACTATACAGATTAAATGGTACCTTTATTAGTTACAGAAGACACCTTACCAGCCTTCAATTTCACACTGCCAGTGTCAGTGAACAATTCACTTGAAGTCACAACTGGGCCCACATTCCAATAATTGAAAGCAAATTACCATTTTAAAACGTTTTCACATACAAAAGTACAATTGTCTAAAAAATTTTTTAAATTAAAAAAAAAAAAAAAAAAAATCACAAAATGCATTTTCTAATTAAATTAAGAACTAATTACTTGTTTTCAATGTGCACAAATACACACCAAACGAACAGGGCATTTTGAAAATAAATCTAATCTGGCTAGCACAAAATAGTTACACATACTTTTACTAGCTACTGCCACTGCAGAGGATGGCTTGCATGGATGCCCTTTGGCTGGCTCACTAGACTTGGCTTTATTAACTAAAAAACACTGTTTTAAAATTATATGATGCAGTATAATGAAAGCATAGTATAGGTCTATACCTATGTTTACTTTGCAGAATTCCACTAGTGCTGGCCACTGCTGCAGCAATCTATCAATACACTTACCCAGGCTGAGCCACCTACAATAATTCACGGAAAAAGGAAGAAATCGCTGTTATTTAAAAAAAAAATCTAATTGGACATTTACTATGGTATCACACTGCGCTGCTAGGCACTGCAACCAAACTATTTTAATAATTTATCGACACATTAAAATCAGAAACAGTAGTGTGGCCGCCCTCACTTTTTCTTAGTGAGGAGTGGTTTCTGCCTTGCTACTCTGCCACGAATCCCATTTTTGCCCAGTGTCTTTCTGATGATGGAGTCATGAACACTGACCTTAGCCGAGGCGAGAGAGACCTGCATATCCCTGAATGTTGTTCTAGGGTTCTTTGTGACTTCCTGGACGATTTTACACCTTGCTCTTGGAGAGATTTTGGCATGACGGCCACTCCTGGCAGGATTCACTATTGTCCCAAACTTTCGAACCGTCCTCGCCGTGCACTTCACCCCAGCTGCCATTTGCCATTGTTTTTGTAGGTGACTTCAAGTCATCCTACGGTTGCTGAGTGACATCCGAATGAGTTGGCGGTCATCCCGGTCAGTGGAGAGTCATTTTCGCCCTCTGCCGGTCTGTAGCTTTGTTGTCCCCAATGTGTGCTGCTTGACCTTGTTCTTATGAACCGCCGTCTTTGAAATTTTAAGGATGGAAACAACCCGACGCTCACTGTATCCCTCTGCCAGTAAAGCCAGAATTGAACCCTTCTTTTCCTCACTCAAAACTTTCCTTTTCAACTCTTTGGGCATGGTCAATAGTTATTTTTTGATTCCGATAATTTTGAGGTACTGCTAGCACTGTTTTGCCATCCAGCTGGTCCTATTGCAAGAGGATAGTGATGATCACAGGAGTGGTTTTTATGCTTTTCCTCATTAAATAAGATTTGGTTCAGGTGATCCCCTAATCAGTATCTCATTCAGTAGAATGAGGTGTGCCTGTGTTGGAATTCAACAGACACTGGAATGGAATGGCTGCCATACATGTAGAGATGCTGATTTAAGAAAAATTTGCAGTGGTCTCTTAATTTTTTCCAGAGCTAAAATTATATATATTATAGATATATACTATATATATATATATTATATATATATATATTCTCTGAGCTGTTCGAGGTGACCGAGCTGTTCGAGGTGGTCTGTGTTGGTCACTTAACTTATTCTTAAGCACAAACCTGGTGTTCACGTTTCAGAATCTTCCTTGCTTCAGTGCCACATGTTCTGGCACTGTTTCAACTACTTGTGCCACTTGTCACTTTTGCCTAGATAGTAATATATGTCTATCAGAGTTTGTCAATTTTTGCTGGTAATCTCTTTGCAGCCGACTGGGCTGTAATGTGAATTAAATGACAGCGACAACCCTGTACATGGACAGAATTGTTCTCCATTTGTACAAAAGCAGCTACGCTTTTATGTACACTGCATTATCTGCTCCAAATGCAATGCCATTTTTCCATGCTATTTCAAATGACTTCAATACTGTATCCACAGTCAAAGATATTTTCTCCAGTTGCCGATATACCCTTGCATGATGGTAAAGCAAGCAGCTGCGTTACCACTTTACCAATTTCTTCACTGAAGTAACGTATTACAACTGGGTACAACAGTGTCTCGATGCCACTACTGCTATTGGTTGCAATGGCAAAAAAGTAACTTCTCAAAACCGAGGCCTGTTCAGTAGCTGAAACAGATGCTAAAGTTTCAGCGATTGCTGTCGTTTTGCTCCTCGCACAGCCATACTTGGAAGCAATTTTACTATCAGGAAAAGCCACTTTCACAAGTGGGCCTATGTGAGCTGCAACGGCAATTGGTAAATTGTGCTCTAAAATGAAGTTTGTAAAAAAAGTCGCTGCTTTAATCACGTCATTTTCGCCATCTGTTTTAAAAAAAACATCCAATGATCTATTTTCCTGCGCTCTCCGTGCATTTCTCTCGTGTTTTGAGGTTCTGATGTGTTCATCAAGATCATTTATTCCCCCATGCTTGACACTTAAATCGCACCAGCAGTACTCACAACAAGCATGATGTTCTGAAATCTTACCTTTTTTTTATTTTTATGAATGTATACTTCTACTTTGACCCGTTGTGCATTCAGCAGTCTTTTTTGTGTTGCCATTTCTTTTATTAAAACATTGAATGCAAAAGTTACCGGCGCTAATATTTTACCATTTGCTTGCTGCCGAGGTGCTAATTTTTTTTTTTTAATATATCTTGGCCATCCAATCACCGATCTTGTTTGTTTTTTTTCATTGTGACAAAGCCTATGCCACGGTGTACGTCCCACTGTAATTGGTCTCGGGTACAATATGTTTTTTTTTTTTTTTTTTTTAAAACACAAGGCAATCACAGCGCATGAATCAGATGCGAACAAACCCCAAAATACAAAAATGGGAACGCAGAAATTCACGCCATCATTAACACAGAAGCACAAAAACAAAAACAACAAAACAAAACAGAAGCGCCCTTCTTGTTGCACTAACGCGAGTCTAATTAAAAAAAAACATAGCTTTTTTAACTTAGCCCATATCACCGTAGCATAGCCTCAAAGCCCTAGCTGCTACGGCCAAACTGTAGCAGTTGGCCTCTCTGTCATCGTCTAGAAAAGGTCACAAAACAATTTCTAAGGTTTTAGGGCTCCACCAATCCACTGTCAGACAGTCTATAAATGGAGAAAGTTCAAGACCACAATCACCCTACCAAAATCTTTCCAAGAACAAACCGGAAAATCATCAAGGAGGTCACAAAGAACCCCAGAGTAACATCCAAGGATCTGCAGGCCTCCCTCTTCTTGGCTAATGTGAGTGTTCATGACTCAACTATCAGAAAAAGTCTGAATAAGAATGGTGTTCATGAAAGGATAGCCAGGAGGAAACCACTGCTCTCTAAAAAGAACATTGCTACCTGTCTGACGTTTGCCAAAGAACATATAGATGATCCACAACAATGTTCTCTGGACAGACGAGTCAAAGGTAGAACTTTTTCCTCAATGAGAAACGTTAAGTTTGCCTAAAACCAAGCACGTTCGAACAGAAGAACTTCATCCCAACCGTCAAACATGGTGGTGGGAGTGTGATGGTTTGGGGCTTCTTTGCTGCCTCAGGACCTGGATGGCTTGCAATTATTGATACAACCACAAATTCTGCATTGCATAAGAAGATTCTAGAGGAAAATGTCAGGCCATCCATCCGTGAAAACTGCAGGGTTTTATGCAGGTGACCATCTCCCGATTAGCAACAAAATAATCACCTAATTAATTTGGAAGATGGACACTTTCTGCACAAGATTTTTTTTGGATAATACCTGCAGAGGACAAGCTGCCAAAACTTGTCTCTGCAAAAATACACACACATACACAGACACGTCTCTCACTGTCAAACACAATAAATAATAAATAAACAAACACAAAATAACACAGGGGTAGAGGGGGAGACCCCGTTCTAAAATTAAACAAACAAACAATGTACAGGGCTCCTCGCCCCGTCACATATACCCCCCCTTGTGCAAAGCACACTTGGCCCCAATGGCCACCTCCCCTTTTACTCTCAAAGTTCCGGAAGAGGGGGAGCAAGGTGTCCATGGTGGCGGCCATGGTGGGAGGTCCTTCACCCCCCACTCCTTCATGGCTGGCAGCTCCCTCTTCTGCTGAATGCTGACTAATCAACTGACTAACTGTAGCCTGTCTGCTACTCTGCACAATTTGTTTCATCAATGAGTCGTTTATGACCACTGGCCTGCCGTTGGCTGGATGTCCTTTGGGTGGTGGACCATTCTTGATACACAAGGGAAACTTGAGCGTGAAAAACCCAGCAGCGTTGCAGTTCTTGACACACTCAAACCTTTTGTCTTACCCATTAACCCTCTGAATGGCACACATACACAATCTATGTCTCAATTGTGTCAAGGCTTAAAAATCCTTCTTCAACCTGTCTCCCCTACATCTAACTGATTGAAGTGGATTGTTACATCAATAAGGGATCATAGCTTTCACCTCGATTCACCTCGTCTATTTCATGGAAAGAGCAGGTGTTCCTAATGTTTTGTAAACTTAGTGTGTATATATATATATATATATATACATATATATTATTTAATATACTATATGTGTATATATATATATATATATATATATATATATATATATATATATATATATATATATATATATATATATAGTGAAAGATCCTTTGCACTCACACGGTTCATTGCCCCTTTAAGACAGACCCAGGACATCAGAAATGGAATTTAAAGCGCTTGCGCACTATTTTTAATAAACACAAAAAGGAAACAAACAAAACACAAAATAAACACCTAGCTCCCACTGGAGCACTAACTATACAGTCAGGATTGCCCTAACTAACACCCTGGACAGCTAAGCTGTTTACCGGTACACCAACAACACAAAATCACACAGTTTATCTCAGTACCTTCTCTGACTGCTCGGAACCAGAGCACACTTTCTGTTCCTACCCCTCAGCAGCCCCGATCAGACTGACTGCATTCTTTAAATACCCTGCACCTGGCTCCAATTTACAATTAACACCAGGTGCAGGGGATTACTAAACAATAAAACAATTAACCCATTAACACCCAAATGTGCACTCTTACATGTTTTCTGCAGGGAAGGATTTTAACCCCCTCCCTGCCATCTTACACATCCTCCCCCCCAAGTGTGCAACACTGATCGGCCATTCCAAGGCCACCCCCTCCCCTAAAACATAACCACCCACACTCAAGTCCACAAATGTCCATTTCCGCCCCCTTCCACGGGCAGGCTTGAGGGTGGGCTGGTCCTTCCGGCGCTTCTAGGAAGGGACCGTGAACCGGCGACAAGGGACCCCACCGGGATGACAGGACCGACCGGGGAACAGGAGGATGCAGCAGTGGGCAGAGATCTTCACCTGGGGACCGGCGCAGCGATGTCCGATCACCCAGGGGAAGCGAAGCAGCGAACAGGGGGAGCATCAGTGACATCTGCCAGCAGCCCAGCGAAGTCTGGGTGCTTGGGAAGAGCGGAGCAGGGAACCAGGGGCAGAGCTGTGGCCAATGTTGCAGACTCCTGGGTTCCAGGTCCAGCGCAGGAAGGTCTAGGAAGACCGGCAGGGTGTCCAGGAGCAAGGGGCAAGGGACCGCACCTGGCAGTGCCGAACTGGTTCGCTGGGGTGATGGAAGTGGGCACCTCACCTCCTACTCTTTGTTTGTTGCTTCTCCCTCTCTGGGCTCTGGGAGCGGCGGCTCCTCCTCTCTGGGCTCTGGGAGCGGCGGCTCCTCCTCTCTGGGCTCTGGGAGCGGCGGCTCCTCCCTCTCTGGCTCTGGGAGCGGCGAGCTCCTCCCCTCTGGGCTCTGGGAGCGGCGGCTCCTCCCTCTCCGGGCTCTGGGAGCGGCGGCTCCTCCTCTCTGGGCTCTGGGAGCGGCGGCTCCTCCTCTCTGGGCTCTGGGAGCGGCGGCTCCTCCCCTCTGGGCTCTGGGAGCGGCGGCTCCTCCCCCTCTGGGCTCTGGGAGCGGCGGCTCCTCCCTCTCTGGGCTCTGGGAGCGGCGGCTCCTCCCTCTCTGGGCTCTGGGAGCGGCGGCTCCTCCTCTCTGGGCTCTGGGAGCGGCGGCTCCTCCTCTCTGGGCTCTGGGAGCGGCGGGGATTCTCTCTCAGGTGCTGGAGACAGGGCCTGCCCCAACTTTTGGAGCAGCAGCTCCAGCTCCGTCGGATCCCGCTCCGGCAGCCCTAGTGCCAATCTCCATCTCTTATTCTGCTCCAACTGAGCAGCGGTATTCCGGTTGATCCTGGAGATCAACTGTTCAATGCTTTCCACTTCTAGGGTCAGAGGTGTCTACACTTTCTGACGCCATATGTGAAAGATTCACGCCACTCACACGGTTCGTTGCCCCTTTAAGACAGACTCAGGACATCAGAAATGGAATTTAAAGCGCTTGCGCTCTATTTTTAATAAACACAAAAAGGAAACAAACAAAACACAAAATAAACACCTAGCTCCCACTGGAGCACTAACTATACAGTCAGGATCACCCTAACTAATACCCTGGACAGCTAAGCTGTTTACCGGTACACCAACAACACAAAATCACACAGTTTATCTCAGTACCTTCTCTGACTGCTCGGAACCAGAGCACACTTTCTGTTCCTACCCCTCAGCAGCCCCGAACAGACTGGCTGCATTCTTTAAATACCCTGCACCTGGCTCCAATTTACAATTAACACCAGGTGCAGGGGATTACTAAACAATAAAACAATTAACCCATTAACACCCAAATGTGCACTCTTACATGTTTTCTGCAGGGAAGGATTTTAACCCCCTCCCTGCCATCTTACACATCCTCCCCCCCAAGTGTGCAACACTGATCGGCCATTCCAAGGCCACCCCCTCCCCTAAAACATAACCACCCACACTCAAGTCCACAAAGGTCCATTTCCGCCCCCTTCCACGGGCAGGCTTGAGGGTGGGTTGGTTCTTCCGGCGCTTCTAGGAAGGGACCGTGAAACGGCGACACGGGACCCCATCGGGATGACAGGACCGACCGGGGAACAGGAGGATGCAGCAGTGGGCAGAGATCTTCACCTGGGGACCGGCGCAGCGATGTCCGATCACCCAGGGGAAGCGAAGCAGCGAACAGGGGGAGCATCAGTGACATCTGCCAGCAGCCCAGCGAAGTCTGGGTGCTTGGGAAGAGCGGAGCAGGGAACCAGGGGCAGAGCTGTGGCCAATGTTGCAGACTCCTGGGTTCCAGGTCCAGCGCAGGAAGGTCTAGGAAGACCGGCAGGGTGTCCAGGAGCAAGGGGCAAGGGACCGCACCTGGCAGTGCCGAACTGGTTCGCTGGGGTGATGGAAGTGGGCACCTCACCTCCTACTCTTTGTTTGTTGCTTCTCCCTCTCTGGGCTCTGGGAGCGGCGGCTCCTCCTCTCTGGGCTCTGGGAGCGGCGGCTCCTCCTCTCTGGGCTCTGGGAGCGGCGGCTCCTCCTCTCTGGGCTCTGGGAGCGGCGGCTCCTCCCCTCTGGGCTCTGGGAGCGGCGGCTCCTCCCTCTCCGGGCTCTAGGAGTGGCGGCTCCTCCTCTCTGGGCTCTGGGAGCGGCGGCTCCTCCTCTCTGGGCTCTGGGAGCGGCGGCTCCTCCCCTCTGGGCTCTGGGAGCGGCGGCTCCTCCCTCTCCGGGCTCTGGGAGTGGCGGCTCCTCCTCTCTGGGCTCTGGGAGCGGCGGCTCCTCCTCTCTGGGCTCTGGGAGCGGCGGCTCCTCCTCTCTGGGCTCTGGGAGCGGCGGGGATTCTCTCTCAGGTGCTGGAGACAGGGCCTGCCCCAACTTTTGGAGCAGCAGCTCCAGCTCCGTCGGATCCCGCTCCGGCAGCCCTAGTGCCAATCTCCATCTCTTATTCTGCTCCAACTGAGCAGCGGTATTCCGGTTGATCCTGGAGATCAACTGTTCAATGCTTTCCACTTCTAGGGTCAGAGGTGTCTACACTTTCTGACGCCATATGTGAAAGATTCACGCCACTCACACGGTTCGTTGCCCCTTTAAGACAGACTCAGGACATCAGAAATGGAATTTAAAGGCTTGCGCTCTATTTTTAATAAACACAAAAAGGAAACAAACAAAACACAAAATAAACACCTAGCTCCCACTGGAGCACTAACTATACAGTCAGGATCACCCTAACTAATACCCTGGACAGCTAAGCTGTTTACCGGTACACCAACAACACAAAATCACACAGTTTATCTCAGTACCTTCTCTGACTGCTCGGAACCAGAGCACACTTTCTGTTCCTACCCCTCAGCAGCCCCGAACAGACTGGCTGCATTCTTTAAATACCCTGCACCTGGCTCCAATTTACAATTAACACCAGGTGCAGGGGATTACTAAACAATAAAACAATTAACCCATTAACACCCAAATGTGCATTCTTACATGTTTTCTGCAGGGAAGGATTTTAACCCCCCTCCCTGCCATCTTACTAATATATATATATATATATATACAGGAAGGGCCTGGTTTGTGGATTGCACACTGGAGGGCAGGATAGAGATAGAGAGAGATAGAACAAGATAGAAAGTGGAAGTCAAAGAGAGAAGTTGAAGTTTCTTAAGCAGAATAGGGACTAGATTTGCAACAGTATGCAATAAAATAGAATCTGTGAATTTGATATTACTGCATTGCTAATGTGTAATGTAATAACTATACTTGTTGTGTAGAAATAAAAATTGCAAAGACAACAAGATAATTTAATCACAAAAAAGTTCTGAGAGTAAAAGATTCCACTCTGAATATCACCATGAGTCTCTGCAGTCACGTTTAATATGATATTGAAAATAAAATATGAATATAAAACCCCCACAGCTTCCCCCCTAGCTTGGAGGTTATTCACAATATTTCCATACTGTCCCGTTTAAGGACTTAAAAATCTGGTCACCTTATTTATGATTCATCCAATCAATAAAAACACCAGCTGCCCAAGCATTTTTGTTTTCTGCGATTTCATGAAGTTGTTGACTTGTTAGATCTTTGTGTCTCTTGCTGTTTACTTATATATGTATTTATTTATTTCCAACTCAGGTTTTGCTACTTGTAATTCTAGCTACTGGTCTACTGTCATGCCTCCGAAAAGATCATAGTTGACAAAAGCAATATCATTCATTTTTAAAAAGAACTTCAGAAGACCTCTCACAACAATGTAAGTATATTTATTGCAAGTTTAATATGTTATGTATTGATAATTTATGAGTTGAACTTCGCTTCAGCAATATAAATTCCACGGTTAATTGTACTATTTAACTGCATAGTAAAAGATCCTCATCAGGCAAACAGCGTGCAGCACCCAAACATTCCGTTTTATAAGCTGCAATAATCAACATGTGAGGTAATAAAGCAGTAATGTTTCTACATCAACATTGGCTTCAACCTTGCAACATATATCAGTTCAAAAGAAACCAGGCACTCCCACATGGAACTTTGACTGCTCTAGAAGTTCTACAAAGCTTCCCTTGTACTGTGCTGTGGTCTTAATCTATACTGTCTCCAATCCCGTTCTCCACACCCAACACACAACCCCGAGTGATCTATACTGGAACTTCTAAAAATAATAAATAAGCTGCAGCATTTAACTAATAAAGCAATACATTCAATGCTGATATTAGACACAAATATGTTAAACTCAGGTAGGACTATCTGAAGTCCTGAGATCTCCCATTGAGATATCTACTTCTAGCACACACAGGCAGTAATTTGATTAGTTAGTATAATTGGGGAACTGCAGATTTAGCAACACTATAGATTTAGAGCTCAACCTTCTGATTACAGTTACTGTGTCTGACCAGACTTCAAGCAATAAACAACAAACAGTAAACAGGCACCAATAAGAAGCAGCTTTAACAATCTAATCTATAATTTGGTAGCAGTATACAAATAAAAAATGGAAGATTTTCATCTAAATAAAATGGGAACCAGGATTATATTTTCTTATGCTTGAAAATGCAACAATATAGGCTTGGTCATTTTCACTTTAAAATCATACTTTACCACAAAGTTACCACAAGAGGAATTCTCATCACTGTAGCGAAAAGGTTACAACTTACAGATCAGTCTTTGTTTTTGGTTGCTTACCTCAAGAGCCACAAGTGGGTAATCAAATGTTCTATATTGAGCACTCAAAAGCAGAAATAGACCAGCAAGAGCAGTAAGTGTTACATCAGCAAAACAATAACTGGTGAAATTTAGGATGGTTTCATTACATTCTACTAAATATTTATTGGGCTTCCATAAAATGAATATTCCCCATATACTTACTCAGCCTCAAACTGGTTTGGAGTAATGATATCCGCCACTGGAACAACCTTCTCTTTGTAAACTGGATGGAGATTCTCTGGAACGTACTACAAAAAATAAAAAGACACTCGATTGAACAGGGCAAAAAGAGGGGTACACTACCTAAGACATGTGTGGACATGTGCTCGCCACACACTAAATATGTCCCTGTGGCAATGTTGCCCACCCCTGTGTTTATTTCAGTGTTATATGTTGCATGTTGTGTGTTAATGTTGGTGTATAGTCATTGATACACGGGATATAAATGGGTCCGTGGAACATGAGTTGTTTAAAATGTATATTTGTATTTAGGCACGAGGATTGTACAGTACTTCACGTGCAGGTAAATTGTAATAATATGTGAGCAAGGGGAATTGCAATTTATTAATTCACATGCAGTTGTACCGTGACTCCAGCTGAATGATTGATTAGCAATCGAGTCTCTGTACAGCTGCATGTTTTCACTCACTCGGGGTTGTGCGTTGGGTGTGGAGAACGGGATTGGAGACAGAGTTTATAATAATAACAATAGTTAAATATCACTTTAATATAACTACTAACAACCAAACGAGCAAGATGGGCCGAATGGCCTCCTCTCGTTTGTAAACTTTCTTATGTTCTTAACTCACCGTGTTTGTTTGTCTGTTAGTCCACTGTTTGTTTAACTGTTTGTCTGTTTTGTTTCATCTCTCTATTTTGGCTAAAGTGCCATGTCCCTTGTTTTTTTGTCTTTACAACCCTTTATTTTCTGTTTGTTTCATTATTCAACTCTGAGCGAAACCAATCGCAGCTTCACCAAACTCCACCGCTCTGTTGTTTATTTCCTGGTTCCTAAGTTTCTGGTCTGATGTCACCTACTACAGCCGTCTTTCTGACAGTCCCACAAAATTATTATGAGACATCATATTAAGAAACCATAAATAATGTAATTCATTCAGCCAAACATTAGCCAAAAATGATTGTCCAATAAAAGAGTAAATGATGTGGAAATGCTGGGAAACGTTCCAATTTAAATATTGCATTGTTGTCAGTATTTTCTAATACTTAAAGAGTAAGTAGCTTGAAATAAAATGTTTTTAGTTTTTAAGCAGCATTAAGCCCAGGGAAGACAGGCGTGGCGTATCACACCACGCGAGGTATTTTGCCTCCTGTATCACTTCACTGACATTGCTTTCATGTTGGACAGATTAGCACAGGACGATACCGCTAGTCCCACGGTGACGCTGAATCCAGAGCGGTGCCATCGGCGGATTAACCAATCACAGCTGACAACACGACTGCCAGGAAAAATCATGAATGAAACTGTTGTCTACGGAGGTGTCCAAGCACCCTAAGTGTTTGATCCCTCTCACATTTCATAAAAGGACAGCCCATCCCCTCTGATAAGCATCCTTCCTGACATTTTTTTTTTTATTATTATTTCTGTAGTTCACTATTATTTTTAATTAATAACTGGAAACATATGTATTTTCTAACACTAGTAGTAGGCTACTTGCTGTCAACAATGTAGCATATTGTTTAATACTTTGCTAAGCTCAGATTGCTCATTTCATACACCTGCATATAAATGACAGAAAAACAACGCTGAAAATAAACCAGTGTTTATATTTTGTAGATTATATGGGGGCATTACAGCTATGGACAAAAGTTTTGCATCACGCCCTATAGAATTAATAATGTTACGTTGATATATTGAAATTACATATTGCTGTAGTTTTCCAAAAATTGAAAAATGTGACATTTCGAAGTCTAACATGAAATACTGTACTACTATCGCAGTCGTACTACTAAAGTCGTAGACTTTTGAGATACCATTTTGTAGTTTTTTAGATTGCATGATGTTAAATAAAATATAGAAATTATGTTCATATAGGTTTGTTTTTTTAAGTATGTCTGCATCCTAACATTCTACTAGGTGATGCAAAACTTTTGCCCATATATGTAAATTATATTCGAGTACATAGCCTATGGTGCGGTCCTGACAGCTACTGTACCATGCAGTGCATACCGCTCCTGTGTGTCCGGGTGAAGACTATCGGTACCACAACGTGAAAATGCCCAGCGGTGCCGCGTCGCACCTGTCTGTATCGTGCTTTACACTGAAATTCTAATGAGCAGTATCATGCTATGGTTAGTGGAAACAGTACACTGATTGGCACACACAAAGCCCGTTTGCGTGAGGCACACGGGCAACAGGGAACTCTTTACCTGATTGTATTATTCATTTGACATTTTAGACCGTTGCTTTCAGGGTTGTTGTTTTTTTTTTTTTTGGACTGATTCATTTTTAAATAATTGTAGCTGTAATTGTAACCTTCACAGGTTATCCTTGTAAAATGTTCCTCTCAGTAGTTTTAAAAATGCATTTCATTTTATATTTCATATCATTTTAAATTAGAGATGAGTTTAGAACATGGGAAAACAAAAGAGAGTTATCATAGGTTTGGCTGGGGGTCCCCTCCTGCTCACTGAGAACCTTCCTGGTGAAGGACAAGACCAGTGTGGCTGGACCTCGAAGGTTGGGAAGTGAACATCACTTCCCCCCCAAAAGAGGACCGCCGGCTCCCCGCAGTTGCACCACCAATGCAAAGAAATAGAGATTAATTATTATTATTATACAGCTCTAGTCAAAAGTTTGCACCCCTTAATTGAAATGTATAATTTCTAGAAATTTCTTGAAAACAAAGAATTTTAGGAAAAATCTTTTGTAGCAAAACTTTTGCTTTTGTGGATGAGGAAAAAAGTTACAAAAAATAGATTGCTTTATTTCAGCAATTTTTTTGCAAAACTCCAAAAATGCTAATTGAAAAGTATTCATACCCTGACAAGGAAAATTAAATTAATAGCTGGTTGAGGCACCTTTAGCAATAATAACTATTATTATTAAGCAATTAGGATATTTGTCAATGAGCTTTTGGCATGATTCTTTAGTGATTTCTGACCATTCTTCAACACAAAATTATTCCAGCTCATTCAGATTCTGAGGACTTATTTTTGTGCTTAGGCTTCATCAACTCATAGCAAAGATTCTCAACCAAATTTAGATCGGGAATTCCAGAACCTTGATTTTATTTTTCTTTAGCTATTCTGAAGTACATTTTGATGTGTGCTTTGGATAGTTGTTGTGTTGGAACGTAAAGTTGCACTTTAAACCAAGGTTTTTAGTGGACAGTTTCTGATGATTGGCCAATATCGTTTGGTATGCTATGGAATCCGTTGTACCATGTACTGGAAATAAATGTCCTGTGCCATTAGAAGAAAAACAGCCTCACAGAAGGATATTACAACCTCCATGCTTGACAGTAGGTATGGTGTTCTTTTCTTTGTACACCTCACCCGACTTTCTCTAAACGTAACGACTATCAGCATGATCAAATAGCTTGATTTCTGTTTCATCACTCCACAAAACCTTTGACCAGAACTCATATCCATCATTGAAATGCTGTTGTGCAAACCTTAATCGATTGTCCTTGTGACTTTTTCTAAGAGTGGCCTTTTCCTTGGCCTGCGACCATTGAGACCTTCACTATGCAATACTCAACCTATGGTTGAAATGGAAACCTCAGTCCCACTTGCAGCCAAGTCACTTTGAATATCTTTGGCAGTCAATCTCAGATTGTTATTAACCTTCCTCACAATAATTCTGTTTGTTCTTGGTGAAATAACTTTTCTTCCAGACTGAGGGAGAGTTGTGACAGTACCATGAGTCTTGTACTTCTTAATAACAGAAACAATAGTTGAAATTGGGATACTCAAATGCTTGAAAATCGTCTCGTATCCTTCTCCAGTTGTATGACAATAAATAATTGTCTGCCTAAGGTCTTCAGATAGCACTTTACTTTTTCCCATACTGACTTATTAGTAATGACTAAGGCCCTGTGAAAATAGCGATTTCATGGGCTGTGCAGAAATCGTGAAATTAGTTCAATACCATGATTTTTACAGTATTCTTAAGAAATAAAAATAATTTAATAATTATTTGTATTGCATACAAAAAAATAACATTAACAAAACTGTACAGCTCTGCTATGTGCCTGTGTGTAATATTTGTCATGCACATAGCGCTGTGCAGTGATTATGTCATGTCACTTTGCAATCTAAGCGGGAAATTAAAATACTACACACTGTAAACAATAAAATGGATGTCTCTAAAAAAGCTAAAAATGTGTCTGCAGCAGATCACATAAAGCAGTATCCAGCAGGAGTTTTACACAGCGATGGAGGTAAGCTCTTGCTCTGTATGTCCTGCAACATTACTGTAGATCACTGCCAAAACTCCTCTATTGACAGGCATTTAGATACACCCTTAAGAGAAAGGCAGAAATCCAGAGCAGTACTGCGACAAAAAATAGTGACTTCCATATTCCAAAAGTCCACTTAATCAATTCTGACCTGACAGAGGCATTTCTTTGTGTAACTATCCCTTTTGAAAAATCGGACCAAAAGTTACGGAAATTCTTCATGATTACTTTTGAATTGGCATTTTTGGAGTTTTGCAAAAAAATGTCTAAAATAAATCTTGTAACTTTTTTTCCTCATCCACAAAAGCAAAACTTTTGCTACAAAATTTTTTCATAAAACGCTTTGTTTTTGAGAAATTTCTAAAAATGATAAATTTCCATTGGGCTATGTAAACAACTGTGTGTGTGTGTGTGCATGCATATATATATATATATATATATATATATATATATATATATACACACACACACACACACACACACACACACACACACACACACACACACACACACACACACACACACACAGTGCCTTGAAAAAGTATTCAGCCTCCAACCCTTTTTTTCACTTTTAAGAGTCTCAGATTCAGAATTTGAAATATATTAAATTCAGATTTTTTCCCACTGATCTACAAAGCCTTGAGCACCATGTCAAATCAAAAGAAAAAAATCCAAAAGCTTTCAACAATTTACTAAAAATGAAAAACAGAAATTATCAGATTAAAAAAGTATTCATACCCTTTGTAATTGCAAGCCTAAATTTGCTCAGGTGCAATATAACTGAACGCAGCTGGGATTCAAAAAAACACATGTACATGGATTAGGGAATGGTTAACATGTAGAAAACAGAAAGTTCTGATTAGAGCAGAAACCTCAGAATGGATTGAGGTAACCAGGGGAGTACCAAATGGATCAGTATTAGGTCCTCTGCTATTCCTAATCTACATTAATGATTTAGTCTCTGGTATAGTAAGCAAACTTGTTACATTCGCAGACGACATAAAAATAGGAGGAGTGGCAAACACTGTTGCAGCAGCAAAGGTCATTCAAAATGATCTAGACAAGATTCAGAACTGGGCAGACACATGGCAAATGACATTTAATAGAGAAAAGTGTAAGGTACTGCATGCAGGAAATAAAAATGTGCATTATAAATATCATATGGGAGATACTGAAATTGAAGAAGGAATCTATGAAAAAGACCTAGGAGTTTTTGTTGACTCAGAAATGTCTTCATCTAGACAATGTGGGGAAGCTATAAAAAAGGCCAACAAGACGCTCGGATATATTGTGAAAAGTGTTGAATTTAAATCAAGGGAAGTAATGTAAAACTGTACAATGCATTAGTAAGAATATTGAATATTGTGTTCAGTTCTGGTCACCTCGCTACAAAAAGGATATTGCTGCTCTAGAAAGAGTGCAAAGAAGAGTGACCAGAATTATTCCGGGCTTAAAAGGCATGTCATATGCAGACAGGCTAAAAGAATTGAATCTATTCAGTCTTGAACAAAGAAGACTACACAGCAACCTAATTCAAGCATTAAAATTCAAAAAGATATTGACAATGTCGACCCAAGGGACTTTTTCGACCTGAAAAAAGAAACAAGGACCAGGGGTCACAAATGGAGATTAGACAAAGGGGCATTCAGAACAGAAACTAGGAGGCACTTTTTTATAAAGAGAATCGTGAGGGTTTCAAAACCAACTCTCCAGTAATGTTGTTGAAGCTGACACCCTGGGATCCTTCAAGAAGCTGTTTGATGAGATTCTGGGATCAATAAGCTACTAACAACTAAACAAGCAAGATAAGCTGAATGGCTTCCTCTCGTTTGTAAACTTTCTTATGTTCTTATATTACCTCAACATGTCACACAATTTGTTGATGGACTCCACCTGTGTAAGAAATTAGTGGACCACCTGCTTTAAATTAATCTGTGAGGATAAATACCAGTCTCTCTGTATGGTTCCACAGTATGACTTTCAAAAGAAAGAATCAAAGTGAAGACGAAAGAGCATTCTAAGCAAGTTAGGATGTGATTATAGAGAAGCACAAATCTGGGGAAGGGTACAAAACCATTTCAAAGGCATTGAACATACCTCGGAGCAGTGCCGTCTATTGTACAGAAGTGGGAAAAATGTGAAACTGCCTAGTTCATGATTCAACAATCACCAAGGCATTCCACAAAAAGGGCCTTTATGGGAGAGTGGCAAGGAAGAAGCCCTGGCTGAAAAAAAACCCATATCCTTGCCCGCAAAGAGTTCGCAAAATGCCACCTAGAAGATACTGCAGGTATGTGGCAGAACGTCTTGTGGTCTGATGAAACTAAAGTGGAACTTTCTTGCCTTAATGCTAAGCGGTATGTGTGGCACAAATCAAACACTGCACACCAGCCAGGTAACGCCATCCTCACTGTAACGTATGGCGGTGGTAGCATCATGTTATGGGGATGTTTTTCAGCAGCAGGGACTGGCAATATTGTGAGGACTGATGGGAGGATGAATGGCGCACAATACAGAGAAATCCTGGATAAAACCCTGCGCCCCTCTGCCAAAAAACTCAAAAACTGTGGAAGAAGTTTGTCTTTCAACAGAACAGTGATCCAAAGCACGCTGCCAGAGCAACACTGGAGTGGCTTAAAATGAAGAAAATAGATATCCTTGAGTGGCCCAGTCAGAGTCCTGACCTTAATCCCATCGAAAATCTGTGGCAAGACCTCAAAATTGCTGTCCATCACCGTTCTCCAACTAACCTGACACAGCTTGAGCAATTTTGCAAGGAGGAATGGGCAAATATTGGTGTGCAAAGTTAATAGAGACTTATCAGAAAAGACTACTGGCTGTAATAGCTGCCAGAGGTGGTTCAACCAAGTAGTGACCCAGGGGGATGAATACTTAAAAAATGATGACATGTCAGTTTTTTAATTACTATATTACTATTTTCCCTTTCCAGTCCGATGTCAGACCCTGTCCTATTGGACCCTGACCCAGACCCTGACCCTGTCCGACATCATCCAAAAGACTTAAAGCACAGGTCTTTAGTCGTTTTTTCTCTGGAAAAAGCAGAGAAACCTTTCAATAGTCAAGTGAGACCGATAGGAGCCAAACAAAACCGAAATAAAAGGGCGTATCTCATTGCCCCTGCATTACAGAGATAACACGGACATAACAAAGGAGATAGCTGCTTCTGCATCCAGCACTCAAAGAATATCACAGACATTTGCAGAGCTTTTTGAGATGTTATAGTAATAAAATAATGACTTGGATCGCATTATTGAGGAGTTTGGTGATAAAACGACTGACCAGGAATGGATTTATCAGTATGCACATCTATAAAGAGGTTTGTGAAAAATATAGCAAACAAGGGGTGGGGCTTGGCTGTAGATACAGTACTGAGTGTCTTTTTGTGATTCAATTTCTTTTAAACCTGTTTTCTCAAAAAAAAAAAAAACTATTTTAAACAGCGCATGTGGAAATAAATTGGACCCGATGCGCTTGACAAACGCTGAATAAATGGACTGCAAAGAGTGCCCAATATGGAATGAATAGGATGTATAGGTGTATAGGCTCTGCAGTCATCACAGCACAGAAAAAGGCAGTTTCAGAGCTGCAGAGGGAAGACCAAATCCTGATGTGTACAGGCATTTTAACAGCCGCACTTCCCTCACCTTTACAACTGTGTACCAAACAATGGCAGTTAACTTTCACATCAAGTGTTTTAAATGTCGTTTGGAAGCTAAGTTTCCTCTCATCCAGGGCATGGACATTTCACTGCTGTGATACTGTACCAAGGCTGTAAACTGACAATGAAAATATGTTGCAAAACTAGCTTGAAAGGTGAAGGTGAGAGCTGATTTTGACAGGAGGACTGAAAATGTAGGAGGAGTGAGAATGTAGGAGGACTGAGAATACAGGAGGAACAAGAATGTAGGAGGAGCGAGAATGTAGGAGTGAGAATGTAGGAGGAGTGAGAATGTAGGAGGCCCTTTAAACTTCAGCAGATGTGATGAAATTGCGAAATCGATTAATTTGAGTTGAGTATTAGATCGCTTAATTGTGCAGGTTGTTATCTTATGCGTGAACAAAGAAAGACAGAATTCAATCCTGGTTGAACGGTGTGGGGCAGATCCAATTTTGCTTGCGGACAGCAGACCGGCTGGTTGCGTAGGGGGAGCAAGTAGATGGAGCAAGGGCAGCGACCATTAGATTTATCCTGTACATTCTTTAATGACCTGGGCAGCTACTGCGAGAACGGGACTTCTGGAGGCTGGTTTCCGCATTGGCTGGAGGGGGAGAGACAATGACGCAGATGAAGTGGATTGATGAGTTGTCGCAGAAGACATATACAGTATCTATAACTGCATGTATCCGTGTCCTGAAACAATGGAAACAGTTTATCAAGAATATAATTTCTGTTTATACTCAGCAAGCAGCTTTTGAAGGAGCCGATTTATTATCCTTGCTTGCAATTTCGGGCTGCTGGGTCACATGAACAGCAGGAAGCTGAGGAGAAAGAGCCGGAAGAGTGTGTGAAGACCCGGATGACTCGGACTTGATGGTCGAATGATAGTGACTCGGACTCTGACCCTGATGACTCAGACTCGTCACTCGAATGATACTGACTCATACCCTGATGACTCGGACTCGACATTCGAATAATAGTGACTCGAACCCTGATGTCCCAGACTCGGACTCGACATTTGAATAACAGTGATTCGGACCGTGATGACCCGGACTCGGCACTCGACATTAGAATGATAGTGACTCTGACTCAGACCCTGATAACTCGGACTCGACACTTGAATGATAGTAACTCGGAATCGGTCCCTGATGACTCAGACTTGACACTCGAATGATAGTGACTCGGACTTTGACCCTTATGACTCGGACTCGACACTTGAATGATAGTGACTCAGACTTGGACCCAGATGACTCGGACTCAGACTCAACACTTCAATGATAGTGACTCGAACCCTGATGACTCGGACTCGACACTCGGACCCTGATGACTCGGACTCGACACTTGAATGATAGTGACTTAGACTAGGACCATGATGACTTGGACTTGGACTCGAAAATCGAATGATAGTGACTCGGACTCAGACCCTGATAACTCGGACTCGACACTTGAATGATAGTAACTCGGAATCGGTCCCTGATGACTCGGACTTGACACTCGAATGATAGTGACTCGGACTTGGACCCTGATGACTCGGACTCGACACTTGAATGATAGTGACTCAGACTTGGACCCAGATGACTCAGACTCGACACTTGAATGATAGTGACTCAGACTTGGACCCAGATGACTCGGACTCAGACTCCACTTCAATGATAGTGACTCGAACCCTGATGACTCGGACTCGACACTCGGACCCTGATGACTCGGACTCGACACTTGAACGATAGTGACCAGGACTTGACCCTGATGACTCAGACCCGGACTCGACACTCGAATAATAGTGACTCGGACCCTGATGACTCAGACTAGACAGTCGAATGATAGTGACTTGTACCCTGATGACTCGGACTTGACACTCGAATGATAGTGACTTGGACTCGGACCCTGATGACTCAGACTTGACAGTCGAATGATAGTGACTCGTACCCTGATGACTCGGACTCGACACTCGAATGATAGTGACTCGTACCCTGATGACTCGGACTCGACACTCGAATGATAGTGACTTGGACTCTGACCCTGATGACCCGGACTCGGATTTGACACTTGAATGATAGTGACTCGGACTCGACACTCGAATGATAGTGACTCGGACTCGACACATGAATGATAATGACTCGGACCCTGAGGACTAGGACTTTGACTCGACACTCGAATGATAGTGTTTGGACTCGGACCCGACACTCCAATGATAGTGACTCAGACTCAGACCCCGATGACTCCGACTCGACACTTGAATGACAGTAACTCAGAATCAGACCCTGATGACTCGGACTTGACAGCGAATAACAGTGACTCATACTCGGACCCTGATAACTCAGACTAGACACTTGAATGACAGAGACTCAGACTTGTACCCTGATGACTCAAACTTGGACTAGACACTCGAATGATAGTGACTCGGACTTGAAATTTTATGACTCAGACTTACACTTGAATGAGTGACTTGGACTCGTACCCTGACGATTCGGACTCGACGCTCCAATTATAATGAATCGGAACTTGATGACTCAAACTCGACACTTGAATGATAGTGACTTGGACTCTGTTGTGTGAAATTTAATTACTTTAAATTTAAAAGGAAGTTGATGTGGAAGTAAATAAGACAATTACTTCACAGAGTAATTTTAAAAGGTCCTTTATTATTTCACACACACACACACACACACACGCAGTTACATACACAGATGCTATACTGCGAATAACGATATCCCTAAAGGGACACAACCCAACAAGGTTACATACAAAGATTATACTAATCACAGATCAATACAATCCATGAGACGCAACTGAACTAATTCTTACCCTTCCAAGCGGATCGGGAGAGCCCTTCGACCCTGGTAAGAGAAAACAGCTGTCTCCAAGAAATTACCGAGCAGGACTGCGCGCTAATCCTCACGGCTGACTCTCATCAGAGCAGAGGAGAACCCCTGTCCTTTATAACTTACCAAGTTAGGCTTTTGCATGCGAGAATGTAATTGGCCAGATCACTCCCTCGAGGCTCGGCCCTCTGAATAAACTATTCCTTTCCCTAGAACATTCTAACCAAAACAAGTTATATAAACGTGACAAAAAAACAAGTTATATAAGATATGGGGTTATTATAGGGCAAGGGCAAAGATGAACTCGAACGCATTTGTAGAACTTTCTAGAACACACTTTTTTTTTTTATTACAGACTCGTACCCCGATGACTCGGAATTGACACTCGAATGATAGTGGCTTGGACTCAGACCCTGATGACTCAGATTTGGACTCGACACATGAATGATAATGACTCGGACCCTGATCACTCGGACTTTGTCTCGACACTCGAATGATAGTGACTCGGACCCTGATGACCCGGACTCGGCGCTCGACATTCGCATGATAGTGACTCGGACTCGGACCCTGATGACTCGGACTCAACACTCTGACCCTGATGACTCGGACTCGACACTCGAATGATAGTGACTTGGAGTCTGACCCTGATGACCCAGACTCGGATTCGACACTCGAATGACAGTGACTCAGACTCGTACCTTGATGACTCAGACGCGACACTCGAATGATAGTGACTCAGACCCTGACAACTCGGACTTGACACTCGAATTATAGTGACTCGAACTCGACACATGAACGATAATGACTCAGACCCTTATGACTAGGACTTTGACTCGACACTCGAATGATAGTGTTTGGACTCGGACCCTGATGACTCGGACTCAACACTTGAATGATAGAGACTTGGACTCGTACCCTAATGACTCGGACTAGACACTCGAATGATAGTGACTCGGACTTGAAATTTGATGACTCGGACTCGTACCCTGACAACTCGGACTTAACACTCGAATGATAGTGACTTGGAATCGGACCCTGAAGACTAGAATTGGACTCAACACTTGAATGATAGTGACTAGGACCCTGATGAATCCAACTCGACACTTGAATGATAGTGACTTAGACTCGGACCATGATGTCTTGGGCTCGGACTTGACACTCAAATGATAGTGACTCGGACACTGATGACTCAGCCTCAACACGACCAGTGACCAGGACTTGGACCCTGATGACTCGGACTCAGACTCGACACTCGAATGATACCAACTTGTACCCTGATGACTCAGACTTGACACTCGAATGATAGTGACTCGGACTCTGACCCTTATGACCCAGACTTGGACTCAACAGTCGAATGATAGAGACTAGGACCCTGATAATAAGGACTCGACACTCGAATGATAGTGACTCGAACCCTGATGACCCGGACTCGACACTCGAATGATAGTGACTCTGACTCGTACCCTGATAACTCAGACTCGACACTCAAATGATAGTGACTCAGACTCGACACCCAAGGTTTAGTGCAGGTAAAGTGTCTCTATTGCAGTCAAAACTGTAGTTTTGAGCCACACAGCAAAATGTACGTTTTCATTTTTTTGTGTACAGCAGTAAAAATATTTAGTAAGCAAAACATTCTGAAAACAATGGTTGGTATATTAGAACCACTTATGGTAGACATTATACTGTAGGTCTGTGCAGAATGATACTCAGATTTTCAGAGGAATTCATATAAAGATGTTTAAAGTTGTTAGGTATTCATGAAATTGAATTGAACAGAAAACAAAGCTCTCCATCTGAAAATCTTGGTATGTGCACACCTCTAATACATAAGGGCAATGTTGTTACTGGAAAGAGAAGTCCCTTACCATAGATCCATGATCGCCCAACACTGGATCACAAACTGCAACAAAGGTGAGACAGGAAGAATTCGTATTTAGTTTACAATTTATGATGGTTAAATCTTCATATTCAAACTTTTCAAACAACATCTCTTTTGATTTAATTACAAAAAGTATTACAATCATCTGCAAAGACTAGATATTATGTGCTTATAAAGTTAGAAATATTTACTCATTATTGGATTGTATAAGGTAAATTACAGGACAGGAGACAGAACAGTATCTCCTACAGGGTACTATTGTAATAAAAAGTAATACTTTTAACCCATTTTGGAACTTTTAATGCAGTACAATGCACTAGTCCTGCATACACATAATGGGTACTCTTGCTACTGCAGTACTTTTTTGTGTTCATTGTGATTAAACTGAACTACACTACATATTAGCATTAATTTGCTTTTTCAGAGGCATGTGAAACAAATTCGTACATTTTCCTGGTACGAATTGCACATACTTAAGAGTCAAAATGACTGATTATCTGTAGTGTGGTCCTGGTGCTCCACTACTTATAAATATAGAGATGGCTACAGTACAACAGTGCCTTGCTGAGAGCTCACCGTAAACAAGATTCGGGTTTTGCCGCTTCAGCTCCTGGACAATATCAACAACCATTTCCAGGAATGATTTATCTCTTGTGTAACCTAGAAAAAGAAGAGAACAATATACTGTACCAGACACAAAAAATTATAATCATCAAATAAAGATCACAAAGGTGGATAATTAGCAACATGGTAAAATATGAATAGGAAGCAAAGCTGGAGCGTGGCTACACGTAAGCAGCAGGCCAGGAAATGGTTGCACTAATTGCATAGTGCAAAGAGATTTAGATTGCGCATAGAATTTGCCAGGAAAATGGCAAATTCAATTTCATATCAAATATAATACGGGGGGTCCCACACAGAACTAGCCCATTGACATCAAGACGTGTTGTAATAGACTCAATGGCATCACCACCCTGGCAGTGGGGAGGTAATTAAAATGCCAACAGATTGCTTACCCCTACCATAAAAAACATTGTATAAGTCGATTTTCTAAGCATGTTTTGGGGGCCTGTGGCAGGAAATGGCGTTGGGGTGACCCAGACCAGGAGGAACAACAAAAACAAAGGTACAGTGCAGTGGTGCGTGCGCCGTTTTATTTAAAGCAAACAAAAATAAATAAAATATTTAAACAAAAATAAACACTTGCTCGCAGAGCAGAAATAAAACAATTAAAATAAATCTCAAACACAAATAATGAATTAAGGTCCGGCTGGCAGTAGCCTTCACGGATCCTTTTATTCTTTTAAATTTAGTTTTTCCTCTCTCACTCCTCGCTCCTCCTCTGAACACCAACCCCAAGTAGGGAGAGCTGCAGGCTTAAACACCGTGGCCGAGGGGTTTAACTAGTTTGTAATTATTCTATCCCCTCGGCCACAATCTGCACGAGTTCATTCATTTGTGTGACTGCCGGCTAGTTTAAAAACGCACTAGCCGACAGCCGCACATTAACACAAGGTTCTTAATGTGGATGGGGCTTCCCATCCACGTTACAAAACAATAACACACGGCATTCGTTGACATCTATAAACAAATATAAAACAATAAACAAACACAAAATAACACAGGTGGAGGGGGAGACCCGGTTCTAAAATAAACACTGTACAGGACCACTCACCCTGTTACAGGGACATTAAAAAAAAACAAAAACAAATGGAAACCCCATGAATGTCATCTTTCTGGATGTTTCTTTTCTAAATGCCTTTTAATTTGTTTGCTTTTTAAACCATTTAAATGCAAAACCATAACAAAACACGTACACAGGTTTTGGTTTGTATTTATTATTTGTCCTGCAGTTGCATTTACAAATTTTTTCTGCACGTACTACTACTTTGTATATGATGTAGAATACGTGAATATAAACATAAGAACATAAGAACATAAGAAGAACATAAGAAAGTTTACAAACGAGAGGAGGCCATTTGGCCCATCTTGCTCGTTTGGTTGTTAGTAGCCTATTGATCCCAAAATCTCATCAAGCAGCTTCTTGAAGGATCCCAGGGTGTCAGCTTCAACAACATTACTGGGGAGTTGATTCCAGACCCTCACAATTCTCTGTGTAAAAAAGTGTCTCCTATTTTCTGTTCTGAATGCCCCTTTTTCTAAACTCCATTTGTGACCCCTGGTCCTTGTTTCTTTTTTCAGGCTGAAAAAGTCCCTTGGGTCGACACTGTCAATACCTACATGTAACACTAGTATGTACAATACTCTTTCAAATAAACGTGTTATGATTTTGAATGTGTGGTTCTTAAGGATGGTATTATTGTCATTGCTTGCGCCCCGGTTCCTTTTCTTTACAAACTAAGCACTGGTCAGAACTAATGACTCGAACTGAATCAACTTCACTTGACTTGAGCAGTTTAGTGACTCGACTTGACTCAAGCTTTGCATGTCAGTGACTTGACTCGAGTCTTTACTCCCCAATGACTCGACTCGATTCAATTTTGGTTACAACTCTGGTAATTAGGTTCCCACAATTTTAAATAATGTTTAATAAATAGCTAATCGCTACGTATTTCATAGGTAAAAGGGCAAAATAACTGCAATAAATATAATAGATAAGTGAAAGCACAGAAACGGAAAAGCACAAACTGAGTACATATGACAAATGACTGTGCGTAGCCTAGTGGTACTGTATATATGTACCGGTACCATGAGATTGTAAACTGTATGTCAGTAGTTCAGGGCAAACACCAATCACAAAATGTTTTACCACAAACATTTATTGAAGAGAATGCAAAATATGCAATTTTACAGACAAGTATGTTATATATACACATTAATTTGGCATCAAACCTGACCTAAAATTAATAAATCCCCTGGGCCTGATGAGATCCTCCCAATAGTACTCAAAGAAATGAAAAAAGTTATTTACAAACCGCTAACCAAGATCAAGCAACAGTCTCTTGACACAGGGGTTGTACTGACACACTGGAAAATCGCAAACGTAATACAGATCCACAAAAGGGGAAACAAAACTGAACCAGGTAACTACAGACCAATAGCTCGACGTCTATTATATGCAAACTTATGGAAACTATAGTAAGATCCAAAATGGAAAACTACCTATATGGTAACAGGGTCCTGGGAGACAGTCAACATGGTTTTAGGAAAGGGAGATCGTGTCTAACTAACTTGCTTGATTTTTTTGAGGATACAACATCGATAATGGATAATTGCAAAGCATATGACATGGTTTATTTAGATTTCCAGAAAGCTTAAAGTCCCGCATTAAAAGATTAATTCTCAAACTGAATGCAGTTGAGATTCAAGGAAACACATGTACATGGATTAGGGAATGGTTAACATGTAGAAAATAGAAAGTACTGATTAGAGGAGAAACCTCAGAATGGAGTGAGGTAACCAGTGGAGTACCACAGGGATCATTATTAGGTCCTCTGCTATTCCTAATCTACATTAATGATTTAGATTCTGGTATAGTAAGCAAACTTGTTAATTTGCAGACGTCACAAAAGTAGGAGGAGTGGCAAACACTGTTGCAGCAGCAAAGGTCATTCAAAATGACCTAGACAAGATTCAGAACTGGGCAGACACATGGCAAATGACATTTAATAGACAAAAGTGTAAGATACTGCACACAGGAAATCAAAATGTGCATTATAAATATCATATGGGAGAAACTGAAATTGACGAAGGAATCTATGAAAAAGACCTATGAGTTTTTGTTGACTCAGAAATGTCTTCATCTAGACAATGTGGGGAAGCTATAAAAAAGGCTAACAAGATGCTCGGATACATTGTGAAAAGTGTTGAATTTAAATCAAGGGAAGTAATGTTAAAACTGTACAATGCATTAGTAAAACCTCATCTTGAATATTGTGTTCAGTTCTGGTCACCTCGCTACAAAAAGTATATTGCTGCTCTAGAAGGAGTGCAAAGAAGAGCGACCAGAATTATTCCAGGTTTAAAAGGAATATCATATGCAGACAGGCTAAAAGAATTGAATCTATTCATTCTTGAACAAAGAAGACTACGCAGCGACCTAATTCAAGCATTCAAAATTCTAAAAGGTATTGACAATGTTGACCCAAGGGACTTTTTTGACCTGAGAAAAAAAACAAGGACCAGGGGTCACAAATGGAGATTAGACAAAGGGGCATTCAGAATAGAAAATAGGAGGCACTTTACTGGAACCAACTCCCCAGTAATGTTGTTGAAGCGGACACCCTGGGATCCTTCAAGAAGCTGCTTGATGAGATTCTGGGATCAGTAAGCAACTAACAACCACACAAGCAAGATAAGCTGAATGGCTTCCTCTCGTTTGTAAACTTTCTTATGTTCTTAATAATGGCAACGAGTCCAAGGGATAATGAGAAATCAAGGTAAGTGAATGGGAAGTGACAGTTGATGGGGCAGGCATTGCAGATCCAGGGCTGGGGTGTTAAAGCATTTTTTTATTGTGCATTGTCACAGGTTAGGGTTAGGGTTGCAGGTGTGACTTTTGAGCTGATAAGGGAATGGTCACAATCCCCTTGAAGTTGTCCAAAGAGCATTTCAATGTAAAGTGGAGCGATGAAAAAAAGAAGCCAAGTTAGAAGCAACAATTGTGTGAACGTTGGGCCCCAGCGCCTTTCCAACTTGGTTTGAGGACTCGTGCCTGGCTGGGCGGAGACCCCTATAGATAAAACCTATGGAGATGGGGAGGTGGTGGGTTACGATGAAATCAAAACGCAACTGAGTTAGTGAAGAGGGTATGTATAGTGCTAACAATTTGAATTAGTTAATGTGTAAACTGAATGACTGAATTTGGTGATACAGAGATTGCTGTCGGATCCTCCTCCTGAACTTTAGTTATGAACTTCAGGAAAACTGAAAAATGTACTCTGTAGTAAACTTGATTTTTTTATATGGTTCTGTACTACTGGAACTGTACTTTCTTTCAGCGAATGTTGACAAAGCTAAGGGGCCAGAAGATTCAATTTTGGTTACAACTCTGGTAATTAGGTTCCCACAATTTTAAATAATGTTTAATAAATAGCTAATCGCTACGTATTTCATAGGTAAAAGGGCAAAATAACTGCAATAAATATAATAGATAAGTGAAAGCACAGAAACGGAAAAGCACAAACTGAGTACATATGACAAATGACTGTGCGTAGCCTAGTGGTACTGTATATATGTACCGGTACCATGAGATTGTAAACTGTATGTCAGTAGTTCAGGGCAAACACCAATCACAAAATGTTTTACCACAAACATTTATTGAAGAGAATGCAAAATATGCAATTTTACAGACAAGTATGTTATATATACACATTAATTTGGCATCAAACCTGACCTAAAATTAATAAATCCCCTGGGCCTGATGAGATCCTCCCAATAGTACTCAAAGAAATGAAAAAAGTTATTTACAAACCGCTAACCAAGATCAAGCAACAGTCTCTTGACACAGGGGTTGTACTGACACACTGGAAAATCGCAAACGTAATACAGATCCACAAAAGGGGAAACAAAACTGAACCAGGTAACTACAGACCAATAGCTCGACGTCTATTATATGCAAACTTATGGAAACTATAGTAAGATCCAAAATGGAAAACCTATCTATATGGTATCCTGGGAGACAGTCAACATGGTTTTAGGGAAAGGGAGATCGTGTCTAACTAACTTGCTTGATTTTTTTGAGGATACAACATCGATAATGGATAATTGCAAAGCATATGACATGGTTTATTTAGATTTCCAGAAAGCTTAAAGTCCCGCATTAAAAGATTAATTCTCAAACTGAATGCAGTTGAGATTCAAGGAAACACATGTACATGGATTAGGGAGTGGTTAACATGTAGAAAACAGAAAGTACTGATTAGAGGAGAAACCTCAGAATGGAGTGAGGTAACCAGTGGAGTACCACAGGGATCATTATTAGGTCCTCTGCTATTCCTAATCTACATTAATGATTTAGATTCTGGTATAGTAAGCAAACTTGTTAATTTGCAGACGTCACAAAAGTAGGAGGAGTGGCAAACACTGTTGCAGCAGCAAAGGTCATTCAAAATGACCTAGACAAGATTCAGAACTGGGCAGACACATGGCAAATGACATTTAATAGACAAAAGTGTAAGATACTGCACACAGGAAATCAAAATGTGCATTATAAATATCATATGGGAGAAACTGAAATTGACGAAGGAATCTATGAAAAAGACCTATGAGTTTTTGTTGACTCAGAAATGTCTTCATCTAGACAATGTGGGGAAGCTATAAAAAAGGCTAACAAGATGCTCGGATACATTGTGAAAAGTGTTGAATTTAAATCAAGGGAAGTAATGTTAAAACTGTACAATGCATTAGTAAAACCTCATCTTGAATATTGTGTTCAGTTCTGGTCACCTCGCTACAAAAAGTATATTGCTGCTCTAGAAGGAGTGCAAAGAAGAGCGACCAGAATTATTCCAGGTTTAAAAGGAATATCATATGCAGACAGGCTAAAAGAATTGAATCTATTCATTCTTGAACAAAGAAGACTATGCAGCGACATAATTCAAGCATTCAAAATTGTAAAAGGTATTGCCAAAGTTGACCCAAGGGACTTTTTTGACCAGAAAAAAAACAAGGACCAGGGGTCACAAATGGAGATTAGACAAAGGGGCATTCAGAATAGAAAATAGGAGGCACTTTACTGGAACCAACTCCCCAGTAATGTTGTTGAAGCGGACACCCTGGGATCCTTCAAGAAGCTGCTTGATGAGATTCTGGGATCAGTAAGCAACTAACAACCACACAAGCAAGATAAGCTGAATGGCTTCCTCTCGTTTGTAAACTTTCTTATGTTCTTAATAATGGCAACGAGTCCAAGGGATAATGAGAAATCAAGGTAAGTGAATGGGAAGTGACAGTTGATGGGGCAGGCATTGCAGATCCAGGGCTGGGGTGTTAAAGCATTTTTTTATTGTGCATTGTCACAGGTTAGGGTTAGGGTTGCAGGTGTGACTTTTGAGCTGATAAGGGAATGGTCACAATCCCCTTGAAGTTGTCCAAAGAGCAATTCAATGTAAAGTGGAGTGAGATAAAAAAAAAAGCTAAGTTAGAAGCAACAATTGTGTGAACGTTGGGCCCCAGCGCCTTTCCAACTTGGTTTGAGGACTCGTGCCTGGCTGGGCGGAGACCCCTATAGATAAAACCTATGGAGATGGGGAGGTGGTGGGTTACGATGAAATCAAAACGCAACTGAGTTAGTGAAGAGGGTATGTATAGTGCTAACAATTTGAATTAGTTAATGTGTAAACTGAATGACTGAATTTGGTGATACAGAGATTGCTGTCGGATCCTCCTCCTGAACTTTAGTTATGAACTTCAGGAAAACTGAAAAATGTACTCTGTAGTAAACTTGATTTTTTTATATGGTTCTGTACTACTGGAACTGTACTTTCTTTCAGCGAATGTTGACAAAGCTAAGGGGCCAGAAGAAAGTACTCAAGTTGGTGGCTACAACTAACGAGAAGGCTCTCTGTGCATCTTTTACTGTGTCACACTGGATAGCCAAAATTGGTAAACTCCACAATATTGGAGAAACTTTTTTTCTCGTGTGCGCCAAGCAGGTGGTTTCGATTATGATGGGACAAAGTGCTGCCAGCCAGCTTGATTCGCTTCCCCTGTCTAAAGACACTGGTGCCAGGCGAATTCACAATATGGTTATTGACCTGTATGAGGAAGTGATCATCAAGGTAAAGCAAAGTATTATTTTTGCTATTCAATTGGTTGAAACTACTGGTGCTGCTCAGATGCTGACCTACATTAGATTTGAAGATGACGGGGACTCTTTGCTCTTTTGGATGGTTTTGTCTCCGATGCTGGCTTGGAATGGCAGTGCTGTGTAGGCATTTGCTACAACGGTGCCCGTGTGATGACAGAAAAAAACATCGGGTTAGTCATCAGAATGCAGGCTCTTGCACCACAAGCCATTTGGATTCACTGAATGACAAACAAGCAAGCCCTTGTTGCTATATTAAAAAATAAAAAAGCCACCCGTTCTGAATCAAGTTCTGGACAAAGCTGTTTGCACTGTCAACTTATCAAGTCTCATCAACAAATGCCTGCCTGTTTGGAGTTTTGTGTGATGAGATGGAAGCAGAGCAATATGAATGAACTACTTTACCACACAGTAGGTCCCTGGATGTCACGGGACAAGGTGCTCAATCGTTTGTTTGAGCTCAGAGAGGAAGTGAGAATATTTCTTTCCAACAACAATTCTCTCCTGGCTGAAAAGCTTGGAGATGTTAAACGGCGTGCTTTGCTAGCTTACCTGGCAGATATTTTCGATAGCCTGAATATCGTTAACATGTCACTCCAAGGACGAGATACATCTGTCCTTACTCTCATTGACAAAATCGAAAGCTGGATCAAGAAGCTGGCCTTGTGGTACTATCGTGTGAATCGTTTCAGTCTGGAAGCAATTTATTTATTAGTTAACTTTTTTTGAGAGCATCTTTTCAAAGAGTGACTGTGACAGAAATATAATGAGTTCTGGTGACAAAACTTCCTCCCGACCTGTGAGGGCGCTAAATAACAAGAGGAGAAGTATCTGGAAGGGCTGGCCTGACAGTTCGTTTCCGGGACCGGGAAGTGGGTCAGCCTGGAAAGAAGCGAGACTCTGTTGTAAGACTGTATTGACTTGAAAGGAAAACAAGGGGCAGCTGCAACCGTTTACCTAGATATCAAGCAGGAGTACATATAGGGGCCAGGGTAACACTGATCTTTTCCTTTGTTTGGGTTAACGTTTGGAGAGAGAAGGATCGAGAATTACGTGTTGTGTTTTGTTGTGTTTGTCTGTGTTTTTTCACCACCCCACAGTTAAAGCACTACTCCGGAGCTGTCGCCAAGGGTCAGCACTGTCCGGAGCACCCCTGCACACCGCACCATCTGTGTTTGCACTAACCACCATCACGACTGCACTCACCCAGGACTGGTGACCGTCTGTTTGTTTTGTTCGGGACTGTGCCCTGTTTATTGTTATCCCTGTGTGTTACACATTGTTGTGTATTGCCGGGGATTTGTTTCTTTTTCGGTCACCAGACCTGGAAATGAAATAAAGCACTTTTCACTGGATTACCGTTGTCTGCCTGTCACTCCTGCACCGCATCACCGCTACACCTGTTCCCCTTACCAGCCACTTTGCCACAGTGACTTACAATCTGTTATTGCCAGCCACCTGGAAAGCCTTCAGCTACAGTTTTGAGAGTACTTAACTGAAAAGGATCAGAAAGCAGAGGGGTGCATTAGAAACCCCTTTATTTCTGAAGCGACTTCAAGTGCTAATTTGCCACTTACAGCAGAACAAACATTGACAGACCTTTCTTTTGATGAGACACTGAAGCTCAGGTTTTCTCAGTAACCTCTTGCTAACTTGGATTTATGTGCAACAAGAACACCCAGAGCTATCATCTGCAGCTCTGAAAACGCTTATGCCTTTCTCGTCTACCTACATTTGTGAATCAGGTTTTTCTGCACTCTACTAAAAAACAAGTACAGGACACGCCTCACTGTTGAAGATGACCGTCGTCTTTACCTCAGCCACAGGGAGCCCCGTTTCAAGCATTTGTGTTCATCCATACAAGCTCACCTCTCCCATTAGGTAAGTAATGTATTTTTTTTTAAATGTATTATTATTTTTTTTATACTGTTGGCTGTAAAAATAAACAATGCCTATATTTATGTTTTGTTGATATTACCTTATAATGCACATTTTAGTCATCAATAGTAATTGTTCAGCAGTAATACAGGGCAGTGGGGTCGCAAAGTAATTTTTATTGGTAGAAGGGGGTCACAGTGCCATGGAGGTTGAGAACCGCTGGACTAGACAAACAGTCACCATCATAATTTTCAAAAACTGTTCAATGTACAGTTATTGTGTCCTTTTCTGGATAATGGAGGTAATGTCAAACTGAAATTAACTACAGTAATTTACAATTGAGCAATGGAATCACAGATAACAAAATTAATTTTCAACAAACTGAAATAATTCTGGAAGAATTACAAGGATATAAACCTTTTCTTCGAAAATGTTACTAAATACAAGACTTTGTTGGATTAACTTTATGGACATGAAAAAATTTACAATAAGACTGAAGGCTGTCATTGTCATTTGAAAACTTCTAAGCATATTTTGCTAACAGCTCGATGCATGAGCATTCAAAAAAGTCTTGCAATGAAATATCACAACAGAATGGAAATATAAATGTACTTTAAGTAAGGTGTATGTTTTTAAATCTCATTCTTACAAGACGACACAACATTTTAATATGAGCATACCGGTTAAGATCCTGCCTTAACCCTTAGCGGTCTATTTATTCAGTACCTGTCAGGCGTGTCAGGTCCATTTATTTTCACACGCACTGTTTAAAAGTTTTTTTTTTCCACAGTACAACAGGTTTAAAAGGTTGATACTGCATATCAACAGGACACTCAGTACTGCATCTCCAGCCAAGCCCCACCCCTTGTTTGCTGAATTTATCACATATTTTTTCATAGTAGTTCATACTGATAAATCCTCTCCTGATCACTCGTTTTATCACCAAACTCCTCAATAATGTGATCCAAGCCATTATTGTATTACTATAACATTTTAAAAAGCTCTGCAAATGTAGCGTTCGCAAAGAGACATGGGACATGCTCGAACCTGGGGTGATTGAGCCTTCCAGGAACGAGTGGTGCAGTCCAATTGTCATAGTGGCCAAGAAAGACAGCACCAATCGCTTCTGTATATACTTCCTGAAGGTAAGCGCTATTGCCAAGTTCGATGCGTTCCCTACGCCTCGGGTCGACAAACTTCTAGATAGACTGGGAAAGGTGAAGTTTATTTCGACTCTGGATCTGACAAAGGGATACTAATAGATCCCCTAACCTGCATTTTCAACACCAAAGGGCTGTTTCACTTCAAAACCATGCTGTTTGGGCTACATGGTGCGCCCGCTGCCTTTCAGAGACTGACGGACCAGGTTTTACGCCCACATCATGAATATGCGGCAGCGTATACTGATGAAGTGGTGATTTACAGCTCCACCTGGCGAGAGCATTTGGCTAGGGTTACAGCCGCCCTTCAGTCTCTAGGGGTAGCCCAACAGCTAACTTGAGCAAATGTGTGTTTGCCAAATCAGAGACTCAATATTTGGGATTTTTAATGGGAAATGGAAGGGTGAAACCTGTTGTCACCAAAATCCAGGCTGGTAGATGTAGCGATCCCCAAACCAAGACTCAGATAAGGTCACTACTGGGATTAGCCGGTAATTGTCGCCGCTTTATCCCCTAGTATGCCACAGTGGTTAGCCCGTTAGTTCACCTCATCAAAAAGAGTGCATCAAATTTAATTAAATGGTCAGTAGAGTGTCAGGGGGTGTTGGATACTGTTAAGCGAAGACTGCCAGGCCCCCACTCTCATCACACCAGATTTCACCAAGACATTCATCCTCCACACTGATGCGTTGGATGTGGGTTTAGGTGCAGTCTTGTCCCAAAACGCTGACGGAGCAGAACACCCGATATTGTACATTACTAAAAAACGCTCCCTCGGGAGTGCAACTACTCCGTAGTTGGGAGTGTTTGGCCATTAAATGGGCTACTCACTCATTACGCTACTACCTGCTGGGGCATTCATTTGATCTTGTTACAGACCATGCCCCACTCAAGTGGTTAAGCACAATGAAGGCTAGCAATGCTTGGATAACTCGTGGTATCTGGCATTGCAGCCCTTAATGTACCACATGATACATCATTCAGGGAAAGACCACCAAAATGCAGATTATTTTTCCCAGGAGGCGGGAGTAATGGGAAAGGTAGATTCAGTCAAGTGTTCCTTCGGCTCCACTCTGAGCGGTGGGATATGTGACAGAAAGACAATGTTTTTTGGTGGTAAATCTCCCTCCCGACTGAGGCACTAAGTAACGGGAATAGAATACTCTGGACTACTTGACCTGACACTTCATTCCGAGGGTTAAAAGGAAGTCGGTAATGTAGAAAAGAGACAAGCTTCCGTACACTAACTCATTGACCCAGAAGGTAAATAATGTGGCAGCCGCGGATTACAGGAGTGGCTGCAATCGCTTACCAAGGGATCAGGAGTGATGATATTAATAGGGGTCGAAGCAATGTATCTGTTCCTTCGTTTTGGTTTGAGCATTCACCCACCATGAGCACTGCAGCATGCACCCAGGACTGGTGACCGTGTTTGTACATTGTGGGAAAGATACGTGTGTTTATTATTTGGGACTGCAACAAATTGTTGTGTATTGCCTGGAAATATTGTTTGGTCACCAGACTAGGATTATAATAAATAAAACCCCTTTTTCTAATTGGATTACAAATCTCTGTCTGTTCATTGCGCAGTGAATCACTCCTGCAATGTACACAATCAACCACTTTGCCAGGACCTGTATCCTGAAAATTGAATACCAAATACCAAAGATGCATCCTGGAATAATTTCAATTTCAAGTTGCAATGCCCCTGGTGGAATGGGCAGTGAGCTTTTCTGAATGGGGCAAGGTGGCTTGCTCATAGGCAGTCCTGACTGTGTCTGCTATCCATTTGGACAGCCGCTGTTTAGACAGGGCTTGACCATGAAACTTTGCTCCACAGAACACCAGGGCCCACACTGGACAGAGTGTATGGAGCTGTCACTCTCTGTCAGACTGGAAATGAGGTGGATGGAAAGCCTCCAATTCCACAGACTGGTTGACCTTTGTACTGGCCTGTAACAGGGCGAGTAGCCCTGTACAGTGTTTCCAGAGGTGATAGCGAACATGAAAGCCAATTTGAGCGATACAAAATTCAGCTCAGCTGAATGTAAGGGCTCAAATGAAGCTTCATCAGTAAAAAAGATAATGCAGTGTACAGATACAGTTGTACAGGTGCTACCTCAATGTGCGTATAGATATTGACCGGGCATCTGAAGATCCGAGTGGGACTGGTTTGGTACTCGACCGGTGACCTGAGCACTGGTTGGTAGCGGACTGAAACCGGGTTGGCACCTGGTCGGTTTGTCTGGCTTGCTAAATTTAACATCCGGTCCGCACAGGTATGGTACCAGGTCGGAACAGGTTCAGTTTGGTACCGGTTCAGTGACTTTAGCACCAGATTGGTACAGCTATGGTACGGGGTCGGTTCGGTTACTTTAGCACTGGGTCGGTACAGGCACGATCGGAGACGGTTCAGTACCAGGTAGGGAGTGGAGCGGGTCGGTGACCTCTGTCCCGGTTCAGTACCAGGTAGGGAGTGGAGTGGGTCGGTGACCTCGGTACCGGTTCGGCACTGGCACTGAGATCTGTGAGCGCAGTTCTTTTGATACCTCGGGAGAGGTGCCATGACCGCATCACAGGCTCACTGAGCAGCTTTGGTATACAATATTCAGGATTCGGGTCTCAGGAGGTAAATTTATTTATTTAATTTATTTATTGCATTTTCACTGTACAGTACATAGCAAAAAAAAAAAAAAAAAAAAAAAACCACAATGCATTTGTATAGCATGTCACACATACAACTGCCACAATCAGACCAATTTAACAAAATATTTAAATAACAGTACACACACTTGCACAACACAAAAGCAGCAATTTTAAAGTTACATCAAAACCCACTAAGATACCCATATGGCAATGGTTACACTTCATACTTGAAAGGGAACCTTTTTTATTTCTGATATGGTATAACTTTGTCAAATACATGGTTAAATAAAACTTGATATTGTAAAGATTCATTTGAACTATTCAATTTATATAAACAATTTTATAACCATTTTCATTCGTTTCCGTTTGTAAATGCACTGGTCAAATACTTTGAATAAGCCCTGAATTATACATGAAATTGTATTTTTTTTTTTTTTTTATATTAAGAACTATGAAACATTTAAAATATAGTTTCAGTATTTATGTTAGGAGCTTTTGAATTCAGCTAATATATTAATATAAAAAATAATAGAAATATGAAATATTAATGTGGTCATACAACTCTAGACATACAGCATTATTACCACATTACTCAATGTATAATGTATAGAAATGAGAAATACGTATATATATATATCAAAAACTTGTAAGATTAGTACACATACTTGGTCACCTATTTAATTCTGCATGTCAAAAAACACCAGCATTTTAAGAGAGTCCAGATTAGGATGTGCAAACAACAGGAGCTGCCAAATAGTGATCGCTACCTTATATTTGGGAAGAGAGTCAATCAGGGTCTGTTTCTGTCTGTCATACATTCATTCAATGTGATCTTCTAGGACTACAGCACGGAAAATATGAAGTTAGAAACTTAAATGGTTCATGGCGATATTAGCAGTCGTAGGTGCGGTGGCACTGAAATTACTTACCTGTTAATACATAGTCGTACTGGTTCACATTGTTAAGTTTAAGACCCTGATAGAGAACATGGAGCTCATCCGCTGTCAAAACCTGCCCTTTCCAGTGTGCATAACCTGGGAAAAGGGGGGAAAAATCGATTTCTCATTAAGAACAATGTATGTAAGTAACATACTCCAACAAACTCCACATTGCAGATAAGCATCACAAAAATGTAGACAGGTTTCCAAGAACAACATCCACAAATGTTACCAACTGAAACTGTAATAATCTAAAGCAACAGTACCAGGTATGTGTGGCAAAGTGGTTGATTGTATACAGGTGCAGGAGTGATGCAGTACATGAAAGAAGCAGACAGACAATTGTAATCCAGTTTGTAAATGTTTTTATTTTATAATTCCAGATCTGGCAACCAAACAATAATTCCCCAGCAGTACAGCACAGGGTATATAATACAAGAACAGACAGTCCCAAATAATAAACAATATCCATCCGACAATAATACAAACACGTGCAGTAGTGCTTGTGGTGGGTGATACAGGTTTATATTTGTGACAAAGGTGTAGAGTTGTCCGGTTTAGTGCTGGCCCTTGGCAACATTTCTGGAACTTAACTGTCTGGTAATGTACAAGACAAGATAATTACAAACAAACAAAACACAACACCCACGATTTCAAAATGTACTTTTACTGTCCTTCTCGGTTCTTACTCACTACAAACGAATGCGAAAGAACAGATTACGATTATCTGTCCTTTTATGCTGTCACGCATGAGCCCTTGGTAAACGAGTGCAACCGCCTCTCCAATCAGCCGCTGCCACGTCATTTTCCTTCTGGGTCAATACGTTCTTGCAATGGTCAATACGTTCTTGGCCGACTTCCCAACCCGGGAAAAGACCAGCCCGTCCAAAGAACTCTGTTCTCGCTGCTTAGCACCCTAAAGTGCCAGATACCATGAGTTATTCCAGCATTGCTATCCTTCATTGTTCTTAACCACTTGAGTGGGGCGTGGTCTGTGACAAGATCAAATGAATGTCCCAGCAGGTAGTATCGTAATGAGTGAGTAAGCCCATTTAATGGTCAAACACTCCTTTCGACTACAGAGTAGTTGTGCTCCTGAGGGAGCATCTTTTTACTAATGTACAATATCGAGTGTTCTACTCCATCAACCTTTGGGAACAAGATCGCACCCAAAGCCACATCCGACGTCAGTGTGGAGAATGAATCTCTTGGTGAAATCTGGTGTGATGAGAGTGGGGGCCTGGCAGAGTCTTCGCTTAACAGTATCCAACACCCCCTGGCACTCTACTGACCATTTAATTAAATTTGGCGCACTCTTTTACGTGAGGTCAACTAAAGGGTTAACCACTGTGGCATACTCAGGGATAAAGCAGTGGTAATAACTGGCTAATCTCAGTAGCGACCTCACCGAGTCTTGGTTTTGAGGATTGCCGTGTCTACCAAAGCCTGGATTTTGGTGACAACAGGTTTCACCCTTCCATTCCCCATTAAAAATCCCAAATACTGAGTCTCTGATTTGGCAAATGCACATTTTCGCAAGTTAAGTGTCAGCCGGGTTGCCCATAGAGACTGAAGGATGGCTGTAACCCTAGCTAAATGCTCTCGCCAGGTGGAGCTGTAAATCACAACATAGCTTTGAAGTGAAACAGCCCTTCTGGTGTTGAAAATGCATTTTTTTTTTTCTCTAGAACTGCGGGTTAAGGGGATCTGCCAGTATCCCTTTCTCAGGTCCAGAGTCGAGATAAACTTCGCCTCTCCCAGTCTATCTAGAAGTTTGTTGACCCAAGGCATAGGGTATGCATCGAACTTGGCAATAGCGTTTACCTTCTCAAAGTCCACACAGAAGCGATTGGTGGTCTCATACCTCTTTGCGAACACCACTTCGTCAACTGTCTGGGATCTGGTAAGGTCTCTCTCGTACTATGACACATAGTGGAGAGATAATGTCATATTCAAGTAAGTTAGTTCTGCCAGGCACGTCAGAAAAAAGCTGAACTCCTCACTATGCTTATGCAGCTCTCGTTGCTGATTTGGAACCAATTGCTCCCCCATCGAAATTATCTTAGTGCTAGGGGTCTCTGGATAGGGGCCTAAATCATCCTCTGCATTGCATGGGGCTATAAATAAGGCCTCCTTTGCCTGCCAGGGTTTTAATAAATGTATCAATTTCAGGTTCATTATGGCGATCAGGCTGTCTGATTTCATAATTCACCGAATAGCCCGAATCACTTCATATGGCCCCTGCCATTTAGCACATAATTTCGATTCTGAGGGAAGCAGCAACGTTACCTTGTTTCCTGGTCTAAAGGTCAGAATTAATGCATTTTTATTGTAATGCTGCTATTGCCAGGGCTGAGCCGATTTGAGGTTATCCTGGGCCAAAAGCTGACCAAATCCAGGCGATCTCTCAGTAGGAGCACATGCTTCGCTAAGTTTTTGGATGAACCTTTGTGCTCCTCCCACCCCTCTCTCAACAGATCAAGAATGCTGCGAGGCTGTCGGCCATACAAGCGGCACCTCTGCAGCACCTCTCTCACTGCAAAAAGGAGGTAGGAAAGAAATGATGCCCAATGTTTTTGCTCTTGTGTTACAAAACGTCTCAGCATCTGATTCAAGGTCGGATTAAATCATTCCACCAAACCGTCCGTCATAAACAGACATCCTGATGGGATGTATTTTTTATATTTTATATACCTGCTGTAACGTGTTAGACAGAAAGACGGTTCCATGATAAGTCAAGATCTCCTTTGGAAGCCCTACTTTAGCCATGATCTTTATTAACTCTGTGGCTATCGCAGTGGCACTAGTGGACCTCAATGGAAGTGCCTCCGTGTATCGCGTTGCATAGTCTACCACTACTAATACAGTGGCTCTCAAAAACATTCACCCACCTTGGAGTTTTCCACATATTATTGTTTTACAACAAGGAATCAAAATGGATTTAATTAGGAGTTTTCGCCACTGATCAACACAAAAAGAGTCCATAATGTCAAAGTGAAAAATAAAATCTACAAATTGTTCTAAATTAATTACAAATACAAAACAGAAAATAATTGATTGCAAAAGTATTCACTCCCTTAAATGCTTGATTTTAACACCTTTTCTTGGTGGTTACTCTCCTGGATGGAGGAATATTGTCTTTTGTGTGTAATGCTTTGATGGAACTGGTGGCAACTTATTGGTCAGGTTACGCTTGTCTTCCAACGCTAAGGCCAAACATCGCAGCACCTGGTCATGGCGCCAAGTAAACCGTCCTTGGCTAATACCCACCTTACATCCTGTCAAAATGTGCATTAATGTTGCAGGTAATGAACACAAAGGACATGAGGGATCCTCACCCACCCAGAGGTTTAGGTTCTGTGGTGATGGAAGAACATCATATGCTGATCTGATGAGGAAACTGATCCTGCTCTGTTCCACTGTTCATAGGTCTTGCCATCCGATCATGAGTCTATTTGGATAAGTCTCTACCAGCTTTACACATCTGGACAGTGCAATTTATGCGCATTCTTCTTTGCAAAATTGCTCAAGCTCTGTCAAGTTGGATTGGAACCTTTGGTGAACAGCAATTTTCAACTCTTTACACATATTCGCAATTGGATTGAGGTCCAGGCTTTGACTGGGCCATTCCAGGACCTTGACCTTTTTGTTTTTAAGCAACTCCAGTGTGGCTTTGGATGTATGTTTGGGGTCATTGTCCTCCTGGAAGATGAACCTGCTCCCAAGTCCCAGGTCATTGCAGACTTCAGCAGGTTTTTCTCAACGATTTCTCTGTACTTTGCTGCAACCATTTTGCCCTCTATCTTCACAAGCTTCACGGTAGGAATGGTGTTCTCAAGATGATGTGCGGTGTTAGGCTTGCGCCAAACATAGCACTTAGTGTTGAAGCCAAAAAGCTCTATTTTGGTCTCATCAGACCATAGAATCTTCTTCCACTTGGTCTCAGAGTCTCCCTCATACCTTCTGGCAAACTCTAGCCGAGGTCATTTTGTTGGCCCCACACTATGTCTGCACTTGAGTACCACACGTCGGGTATATTGAGAGGGGCCGGAGTACCATCTGCCCTAGATGGCCCAGTAACCTGCATTCCGACTCCTTTTGACTGGAGATTGTTGGTGACGTTTTATCGGTCCTACAGATAAATATACTTTTAGGGTGGGGTATGTCGCCGTATCTCCATGAACGTAGGAGATCGCGACCTGGCCTTGTGGCTCCTCCCAAGAGAGCTGCTTTAATCAAGGTCTGCTCACACCTGGTGTCCACTAATGCGTGGACTGTCACCTTGCCTAAAACTGCATTAACAAAACAAGGCCCCTCCCCACCATTTTCCCTGTGCTTATCCGCTCCAGATGCCCAATTGCCTGCCGCCACGTCACACTCCATTGCCAAAGACCTGGCCAGATGCACCTGTTGGTTGCATTTAAAACAGATAGGGGAGGAGGAGGGAACATTGGTTAAACGTGTGTCTCACTGCTGGTATGGCAACGAGGCCGGGGTTGTAACTGGCGGCTTTGAGGCAGGGTCCCAGCTGGCTCGCCCATTACCCCGATTTACCCGAGTCATAAGTCAAAACTGTTAGATAGAGCCCCCCTGTGTCAGGCTCGGAGATCCTGTCCCCAAGGAGGTAAAGTGTCGCAAGCAGAAGGGGTAAGCACCAATTTTATATTCAAGCCCGCTGGTTGGAGTGAACACAGCGACCTTGACAGGTAATGGATAAAATTTATATTTCAGTGAACCAGGGTTATGGTATATAACCTAACATTCCCTTTCAAGTATGAAATGTTATTCCATTACTGATTGGTACTTGCAGCACTAGCAGATGTGCTAAAAGGGGTTGACAGGAGGTCCCAAAACCCAGGTATGAGGACCCATGACATATGGTCCACAGAACCCCAAAAAGTGAGGGGAGGACCTACACTTCAGAGTGCATGCTGTAAAAGGTAGACTGAATAGCTACCCTTAGCAGCCTGGTATAAGAACCCAGGTTTTTTGGGTTAATCGATGAAATCTAGCTGTGGCAGGAAATGGCGTTGCGGTGACTCAGAACAGAAGGAGGAACAACAACAGACGGATATGGTGCAATGGTGCGTGCGCCGTTTTATTTAAAGAAAACAAAAATACAATATTTAAACAAAAATAAATACTGCTCACAGAGCAAAATAAAACAATTAAATAAAATAAATCTCTAACACAAAATAAACGCTAAGGTCATGCTTAGCAGCTGCCTTCACTGATCCTTATATTCTTTTAAATTTAGTTTCTCCTCGCTCGCTCGCTCGCTCTCTCGCTCTCCTCCATACAGCCACCCGGAGTGCAGAGAGCTGCAGGTATTTATGCAGGTGACCATCTCCCGATTAGCAACAAATTAATCACTTAATTCGGGATGACCACCTTCTGCACGGTTTTATAATGTGGATGGGGCTTCCCAGCCACGCTGCAAAACAATAACAAAACTGAAGGCACAGCTACGCTGTTATACAATAAATAATAAACAAACAAAACACACGGCGGTTCGCCGTCATCTATAAACAAAAGTAAATAATAAATAAACACAAAACACAGTACAGGGGCGGAGGGTAAGCCCCGTTCTAAAATAAACACTGTACAGGGCTGCTCGCCCTGTTACACTAGCATATAGAGACCTTCGAAAACTGTTCCACCAGGTAACACATTCAGGTTTTTCAAAAGGTGTCACAGTGAGATTTTTGAATACCTCTGCTTTGTTTATCTTGCTCAACCACCTCTTATGAAAAGCAAACCAATCATTTTAGACACTGACGTGCTGTGGCTATTAAAATCCTGAGCTAAAATGGACACATTTACAAGTTTCAAGCAAACATGTGCCTGGAGGCAAAAGCATGCTGGGGAATACCTGGCACACATGTATGAGGATGGGAGTAAACTGTTTTGCAGACCATGCGTGTCATTTCTGAAGAAACTATCAGAGCCCTCTGTTTCCTCTACTTCAACGGGAAAGCAGGGTTTTAAACACCTGACCCACAGTTCTGAGAACATTTTTTTTTATTATTATTTATTTTTATTTCAGGTTAATTTTATAGTTTATAGTTGCAGTTGCTCACTTTCAAAGTATTCCTCATAGCAGTAAAGGGTTAAAACTGCAAAACGCCAGTATTGATCTGATAATTTATTTTACTGTTCTATCTGCTAACAGTGGCCTCACAATATTGTTTTTGGAATTAATAAGTTATTAAAGTTTCAATACATGTTTCTGTGGTTTCATTCTGCTATTTGCTTCAGCATGTACTGTAATAAACTTTGAAAACAGCCTCATAAAAATAAAGAAATATACAAAGAACTGGGTTGGTTTTAACTCTTAAAAGGGTAAAGCAGAATTCATGAATTTCTGTTGCAGAAATCATGGACCCTTGCCGCAGAATTTGGAACAATTTGCTGCGCTTTTCACGGGGGACTAAATAAACCTCAGGCACTTGTTTTTATGTCACTGTGGCAAAGTGCCCGACCCTGCTGGTATCACTTCCCCCACCAGCAGAGGATGAATACCTGCTGGTATCACTTCCCCCACCATCACGAAGAGAGAAGCTGGAGATTCCTCTGCCTCCATCACCATCAAGGGGAGAGGTGCAGGAGCTGCCTCTCCCTTCACCAGAAGGACCAGGACTAGATGCTGGCAGTCATCAGCAGCCTGTGCATAGGATGCTGAGGGAAGCACGGGGAAGAACCCACTGCCGCAGTGGCCGAGAAGTAGGCCAACACCCGGAACATATTGTAATTCTGATATAAAAAAGGTGAGTACCAAAATCACAACATGCCTATAGCACAGGGCGTCACCAGGGCTTCAGCAGAGAAGGGGTTAAAAGGACCTGAAAAAATAGCAGTATGGCTTCCATGAGACAAGAGATGGGTTCCAGCCCATGAGACAGACACCAAGTTTGGAAAACTCCCCATTTAAACCTGTACTGGTAATGGGTACAAGCAACCTTGGCATTCTGGAGGGTTGCAATAACCTCATCTGAGAGACCAAGCAGGATAAATGCAGCCACTCAGGGGCGAGACCCAGAGCTGCAGGCTGCAGCTGTCTGAGCAGGTCAAGACGCTCAAGCAGCTCCCAAAGCTGTCCACCCAGGAGCTGGACCAGTGCCGAGAACCAGGCCCTCCAGGGCCAATTCAGGGCTACCTGGAGCACCAAAACCTGTTCTTGTCTGATTTTCTCCAAGCACTGCAGTAGCAATGCCAGCGGTGGGAAGGCATAAAGCAGAGCCTTGGGCCACTCATGGGCCAGGGTGTCTATGCTGAGTGGGTGCCAGCCCTTCAGCAGGGAGAACCAGAGGGGACAATGAGTGGATTCCTAGCTCACGAATTTAGCCTGAATCCATCCTAAACTGTGGGGCCCACCTTTTGAAAGTAGGTCCGTTGTCCAGTTCATCACCTCTTGTAGATGAACTGAACTGCCTTTAAAGACAAGATGTTTTCATCGGCCCAGCAGCAGAAGCTTGTGGGCGACACAATGGAGGCTGGGGGACTGGAGACTGCCTTGGTGATTTGTATAGGCCACCTCTTCCATTTTGTCCATGCAAAGTACTGCATATCTCCTTTGTAGAGGCACCTGGAAAAATTCTGCAGGGCCAGGTCAACTGCCTGCAGTTCCAAAAGATTCATGTCCATTAGGCCCATAAGCTTTTGGACAGTGACAACCTTCAGTGCCACATTGGGTTTGAACAGATCCAAGCAGGCAGTAGCTTCTGGACTCTGTTGACCGACAAAGTGGTGATTATGGACCTGGAGTCCAAATACACCCCCAGATAGATGGCTGTCTGGGAAGGTGTCACCTAGCTTTTGAGGTGGTTTACTGAAAGCCCCAGTCGTTGCAGGTGTCCAGTGACCAGCTTCATGCGTAACACTGCTTGAGTGTGTGACTCAGCAAGATATCAGTCATCCAGATAACTGAGAACTCTAATGCCTTTGAGTCTTAAAGTGATTATCATAGCATCAATGCACTTGGGAAAAGGTGCAAGGCGCTAGGGAGAGGCCAAATGGCAGGACACGGAACTTAAGTAGGGGTCTACTTCAATCGCGGTAAATTAATTTATTTTTCACGGGTAGGTTGCAGAATAAAATTAGGATTTCGTTGACATTTTGCAGACCTGTTTAAACATTAAATAAACCTAAGTACTTTCAGAACACTATAAAGCCTAAAATTAGTGGTACTTGCTTCCTCACTAAAACAGAATGCTGTCATTTGTTAAAGGCAAGCATGCAGCATCCCCCTGCAGTTGACTTGCCCATTCATTGACTGCACGTCTGCATCCATCGAAATTGGTTGGAAGTGTAAGGCAAAGCTTTGTCAAGTTATACAAATATGGAACTCGATTAGAAAAAGCCCCAAAACTCAGTTACCAAAGGGCATCTGGCATACTTTAATAAAGGCAATGTATGCAGCACGTTCGTTGTCGTGTTACTTGTCCCATCCGACAATTTATTTTATTAGTACCGAGTCAAAACAAAGAAAAGGTGGCTATTCGGGTCTAAAATTCCAACTGTGAAAAAATAAGCAGCAGGTTGAAGAAAGGTGGCTGTGGCATTTTAGTACTGATTTAACTTGCAGACAGGAATACTTTTTGTCTGGGCTAACTTTCCAGTTTAGTTTCTGAAAGCTGTTTATTTTAAGTTCTGTTCAGCAGCCTCTTGTAGCCTTTTGTTGTGAATCTGAAGCTAAATAGTGATCGGTCATATTTTCTCCTGACACATTAAGATATGCAAAACAATTACCTCAATCTGCATGTACAGTTTCTTTGGGAAATATCTTGAAACTATCATCAGCCGAAATATACTTTGCTTTTTCTGTCGTCCATTTCTACTATTTTACCTCCAATGCTGAAAATTAGATTGTAGCAACCTAAATGCAGTACCAACTTTGTCCCACCCTACTACTGCACAGTACAGGTCACAGGTCAAAGCAGTAAAGACGCACTGATAGGCTGATTAAAACTTTGTTCTCATTTGAATAGTAAACAACAACATTAACCGCTTTTTGTAAATGCTATTTGTGGACCTTTTTTTGTTGTTTTTTGCTTAAATGCAATGCACACAGGGCGGTGAAGGAAATAAAAAAGGGCTAGCTACAGATGGAAGATACATAGTTTGCCTCTCTTGCGTTGTGCAGTAGTTCATTTAAACAAGGTTTCTCTCCATACTTGTCCATATGCATTGGCCCTAAAAGAGGTGAATTTCGCAGTGAACCCTCAATTTCATAATTTCCGCGAAACTGAGATTTAGGTAGACCCTTACTTATAAGAGGTCCCCTGAAAAGCAAACCGCAAGTACTTCCTGTGGCCGGGTCTTATCTGGATGTGGAAATAGGCATACTTCTAGTTCACCGTAGTGAACCAGTCGCCTGATCTCTCCGTCTGCAACAGCTGTTACATTATCAACATCAAGAACAGATTGAGCTGTCTCTGAGGTTGAGGATCAGTCTGAGGCCACAATTCCATTCCACAAGGATCAGGGGTCACAAATGGAGATTAGATAAAGGGGCATTCAGAACAGAAAACAGGAGGCACTTTTTTGCACAGAGAATCATGGGAATCTAGAACCAACTCCCCAGTAATGTTGTTGAAGCCAACACCCTGGGATCCTTCAAAAATCTACCTGATGAGATTATGGGATCAATAAGCTACTAACAACCAAATGAGCAAGATGGGACGAAACTTTCTTATGCTCTATATTATAGGGGCGCTATAGCGCCCCTATAGTTAGGGTTTGACCTTGGATTCAATGTTAAACTCAAATTTGTGCCCTTTAAAAACTTTTGATGGATTTGCCTGATAAATGGTATGCACTGTACCCTGGTGTAGATGTTGACAGTAGCATTCCAGTGCGGTTTTTGAGATAGTTTTTTCTTTTTCCCTCGTCCTGAGCCAATACGGTTTGAAATTTTAAACTGAATTACATTTTTTGTGGTAGAACACGCTAGGGTGACTGAGTATACCTGAGTTTGTTTTGTGTTTCACTTTTATCAGTTAAAAAGTTATTCACATTTTCATCCACCATTGTTTTCAATGGGATTTCTACTTTTTATGGATAACAAAAATGTGGCCATCACGAAAAAAGATCTTTTGTCATCTCAGAAAATTCCTTTTCGTGAGGCTACCATCTTCTTCAGTTTAAATGTTATAAGACAGCACCTAGGCTGCACACAGACACAAAGAAAGGAAAACAGTCTTTACAAAAATCTTATGCAAAGACTGAAAGCACAAAATGATATAAATAGTTTAGATAAATAAGACTATGTTAAAATACACTCTTTAACAACACCTACCGGTATAAGAGACATTTGCTCTGTGGGTACTATGGCAGATTATATTACTCCTGTGTGAACAGTGATGTCACATTCAGGTGAATCACCAAGACAATCATAAGTATGGATACCCATTGCTTATCAACAAGACAGGCAAAAGCCTGGGGGCTGGCAACTATGACTAGTCTTGTGTATAAGTTTAGTGCAACTGCGTGGTGTAGGTGTGGGGGGGAGCAGTTAATTCTTGGTTGTAAAAACTACCTGAATGAAGGACAAGGATGCCTATACAGCTAAATATTTGTTTTTGATGAATATGGATCAACCTCATTAATCAAATAAGTAAAATGCTCACCTTTCTGTTACATGTACTGTAAACAACATTTCTGACATTAGTTTATTGTTTTAATGGCATATAGGGAAGCTTTAACAGGATCATATTAATACATTGTTGTGGAAATTAACATAAATACAAACTAATCATGCTATAGGGACTGTAATGTTATATTTTTCGAAAACCTGTTACTTATTTTTTAATGACTGACTGTTAAAAAAAAAAAAAAAAGGAACAAATCAAGATCAACAACCTAACCTTATCAAGGATGACCAGGGCAGTAACAAACCATTCTGGACACTGTTTTTAAATATCAATACACAGGGGGTATGGCTAGCAATGTGTACTTATTGAGCAAATTGGCAAACAAGATAGACTACTGAATATCTGCAATTTCCTTTCAAAGTTTGTTTAAAGAATGGATGGGTGAGCATTGTGAATCTCCGAAGGTATGTAACCAGAATCAACATTCAGGCCTGTGAGGCCACTAACCTCTTAGCATTACTCCTCTGCTTTTACTAGATGACCAATACAAATCTGCCTGCAATATAACACTGGTTTGCTAATGGCTACAGAATACCGCAAGATTTGTCAATTTAATTGAATGACGTGCCTTCTGCATCAATTGGTTAATAACAAATAAATCTACTTCAAACAAAACTGATAGAGTTATGTGGTTTAAACTTGTCAGAAAATCCTGTTTTAGCTTTACAATGAACAAAAATCAGGAACAATTACTGAGACCACAATCTAACTTCCTGTGACTTCATATAACCTTACTTGACCAAACTTTTTGCATACAGAGGCTCCATATACAACAAAAAATGTAGTGTATGTAAATATGTATGAGAACTTCCACAATAGCCCTAACCCTGTCACGCCACTGAAGTTATGCATATTTAACATTTACACAAACACTGTATGTCAAAATGGCCTCCTCAAACAGTTAATCAATTGTCCTTCTTTAGTGTGTTTCAACATGGTTGAGTTTCGTGGCAGCGTTCCAACCATGTCTTTCACAACCTGGTCAAAGACCCAAATCATCAGGCACCTGAAAGTAATAAACCTGACTGTCATTGTACCTGTATGGTTGGAAAATTGCACAGAGTTAACAGAGTCCACTTCAAATCCCAGAACCTGAGAGAAACAAAAACAAACAAGAAAAACTATGCATTAGATTTCAGTTTAAACAAAATTAAACTGATTTTCAAAATCATATTTTTTTTCTTTTATTTAGTCTGGTGGGCACTTACAGTGCATTTACACTTACAACTCAGACTGAGCTGGCTTAGAGTCTATCGCATTTAAAGATTCTTTTCATTTGAACCACCCGTTTACACTTGAGCACAGACTTAAGGTTTTAACCCCGTATGTGAGCGCATAGCCCCTGAACTGTTGTAACGGATATCTACTTAACTTAGTTATCTAGGGAATTAATCCCAACTACTAATTTTGTTTTAACTTGTATTCCAATTATTGCTTCCAAATGGAATAACTACAATAGAAATACAAACAATGGACTCTATAGAGTAATATCCATTGAATTCAGATCTATCAATCCTGGTAAAAAAAATGTAACATCGATACAATATTATACTGCATTATTAATTAGTACAGTGCATAGTAACAGATCAAAAACAAACGCAGACACTGGTTTAAGAGTATAACTACCTCAATTTATTTATAGCACAGACTAACAACACAAAATAGACAATTCCTAAATACTAGTGGTCAAACTAGCAATGTGAGAAGAAATGACATTTAACAGTCAGTTTTGCATATCACACAACCTTTCAATCCAGAATATGTAATAACTTGCACGGCTCGCAAAATCGCTCGCTCGACGTTCGGGGACAACCAAAATAATCTGTCGGGCATCGTGTTTCTTTTGGCTGCTTGCCCGACGGGCAATCCGATTTTTTACTCTAGAACAAGATAACAGTCTGTGCTTTAATAAAACAGCGGATTCCACAAACAGATCATCCTGATAAAACACGTTCAGAGGGATCAATCTTTTTCATTGGTAGTGCTTGAATGATTTCCGGGGAGACGTATACGTAGACATTGCTGGTGACCAAATCCCGCGAGGATTGCTCCGTGTAACCCCTCTGACTACTCAAGCAATCCTATCTAGTCAGCGCGCTGGTGTCACATGACTGTATCTGCTCCAGAAAAACGAAGGGTAAAATAGGCACTACGACAGCCAAAGTATATACTTTTATATTGAAGGCTATGATTGTTTAAACAAAGTTACGGACTGGAATTACAAGCTACAGTACTCTGTTCACCAAGATTCACATTTTGTTATCTTGTTGTTACCTTTATGAAATCGTTAACGTTATTTCCCAACCCAGGTCAAAAAAAAAATCGAATATAGTTTATTATCACTGACTCAGATTTAGCACGTATGTTGACATCGCTTTTTTTCCATTTCTTTAATATGATTAATAAAATGTACCGGTAATTTTATTTTAAATGTATGGTGCTTGCTTATAACTTATTGTACCGAGTGCAGCAAGTCTCAGGTTCAAACAGTCAGCCGAGTGTAGATACAGTATTTACATCATTGATATAGGCATTCATTATACGATTAAATACTGATGTTGGCTCGTACAGTTCTATGCAACCGGCACGGCAAAGCAACATTATTATTTATTTATTTTTAAATAAGGAACCAAGATTTCAATTAACATTTACAATTGAAACAAAACTGAAACTTTTTTTTTTTTGAAGGGGGGGGGGGGGGGGTTGTACTGTGAACAGGATATACCCAGATTACTGGATGCAGCATGCCACAAATAGGTACTGTTCTTGTAATTCTACTTTTATTCACAATCTCATTGCTATTATTATTATTATTATTATTATTATTATTATTATTATTATTATTGGTAGTAGTGACAAATACTGTGCTAATAGAAAATCAAAGAATAAAACAGTACTAATATTATTAATTTAGCGAATGCCTTTATCCAAGGTGACTTCCTTAACTTACTCCAGCATCTTCTATTGTTCATTTTGGATTGTCCTTTTACTATAGCGAACAAAAAGGCTTTGGACTCAAACAGGGTTGTTACAGCGAGGGTGTACTGTATTTAGTATTTGACTTGTATGTTTAATATACAACACTTGAACACTTTAATATATAATGCATGCACATTTATTATTTCATTTTTGTTATTTTTCACCTCCTATAGTGTTTAACATTTAACAGAGGGTATAAAGAAGTTTGGATCACAATCCAATAGCATCCCTTACAAATATGTAACATACTGCAAGTATACTTGTGCCAAAATTGTCTGGTTTTAGTATACTATTGATACAATTATACCAGTCTATATATTCTACTTGCAGTATACAACTTTGTATATTCTTCTTGTAAATAATGTAACACAGTTCTCAAATATTGGACTTACTTCTCTTTTGCATTTATGCATTGTCTCTTGCTAGATGTGCACCTCCAGATTCTGACAAATACTTTTAGAAAACCAGGAGCAATTTCTGCTCTGGATCAAAAAGTTATTACGCTCTGCAGCTGTTCGCCAATGATCGAAAAACTAGTAGAAACTAAAAAAGTCTGGAATTTTGATGTTGAAAAGTGTATGAACCCTGAAGTGTATGATACTGTACCTATATTGAGTGCAGTGTACATTGTACAAATATAGGTCAATCATGGGCAACTTGACATTTTTTTTGGACAACAAAATGTCTACAATGGACTGCCCGAAGGGCAAGTACCATTACCAAAATTTTGTGAGCCCTGACTTGCATTAATATACACTGAACAAAAATATAAACGCAACATGCAACAATTTCAAAGATTTTAATTTTTTAAGATTTTTTAGTTACAGTTCATATAAGGAAATCACTCAATTGAAATAAATTCATTAGGCCCTAATCTATGGATTTCACATGACTGGGAATACAGATGTGCACCTGTTGGTCACAGATAACTGTATATATAAAAAAAAGGTAGGGGCGTGGATCAGAAAACCAGTCAGTATCTGGTGTGACCACCATTTGCCTCATGCAGCACGACACATCTCCTTCGCATAGAGTTGATCAGGCTGTTGATTATGGCCTGTGGAATGTGTCCCACTCCTCTTCAATGGCTGTGCGAAGTTGCTGGATATTGGCAGGAACTGGAACATGCTGTCGAACACGTCGATCCAGAGCATCCCAAACCTGCTCAATGGGTGACTGGTCTGGTGAGTATGCAAGTCATGGAAGAACTGTGACATTTTCAGCTTCCAGGAATTGTGTACAGATCCTTGCGACATGGGGCCGTGCATTATCATGCCGAAACATGAGGTGATGGTGGCGGATGAATGGCACGACAATGGGCCTCAGGATCTCGTCACGGTATCTCTGTGCATTCAAACCGCCATCGATAAAATGCAGTTGTGTTCGTTGTCCGTAGTTTATGCCTGACCATACCATAACCCCACCGCCACTATGGGGCAGTCTGTTCACAACGATGACATCAGCAAACCGCTAGCCCACACAGCGCCATACACGCTGTCTGCCATCTGCCCGGTACAGTTGAAACTGGGAATCATCTGTGAAGAGCACACTTCTCCAGCGTGCCAGTGGCCTTCGAAGGTGAGCATTTGCCCACTAAAGTCGGTTATGACATCAAACTGCAGTCAGGTCAAGACCCTGGTGAGGACGACGAGCACGCAGATGAGCTTCCCTGAGACGGTTTCTGATAGTTTGTACAGAAATTCTTCGGTTGTGCATACCCACAGTTTCATCAGCTGTCCGAGTGGCTGGTCTCAGACGATCCCGCAGGTGAAGGAGCCGGATGTGGAGGTCCTGGGCTGGCGTGGTTACACGTGGTCTGCGGTTGTCAGGCCGGTTGGACATACTGCCAAATTCTCTAAAACGACGTTGGAGGCGGCTTATGGTAGAGAAACGAACATTCAATTCTCTGGCAACAGCTCTGGTGGACATTCCTGCAGTCAGCATGCCAATTGCACGCTCCCTCAAAACTTGAGACATCTGTGGCATTGTGTTGTGTGACAAAACGGCACATTTTAGAGTGGCCTTTTATTGTCCCCAGCACAAGGTGCACCTGTGTAATGATCATGCTGTTTAATCAGCTTCTTGATATGCCACACCTGTCAGGTGGATGAATTATCTTTGCAAAGGAGAATTGCTCACTAACCGGGATGTAAACAAATTTGTGCACAAAATTTGAGAGAAATAAGCTTTTTTGTGCATATGGAAAATTTCTGGGATGTTATTTCAACTCATGAAACATGGGATCAACACTTTACATGTTGCGTTTATATTTATGTTCAGTGTACATTTCAACAAACATTATTAAGATAAGGAATCACATGCTTAATGTGCGCCAATTGAAGTTAATCTGAAAAGTAGAGTTCATATTTAATAGTTATGCAGCAAGGTTCCTAGTGTTGCAGTCAGCAGGGATCCTGTTTCAGTAGTTAGTTGCAGCTGGATATCTTGTGGAGACTTCAATAGAGGGAAGTTCAAACAGAACCATAATGTTGCAAGCAGGAACAGGATGCTTTAGACGTTGATGCACAGTCATGTGGAGATACAAGACCACGAGTACCCAATTCTTATGGATCTCAGAAAGTGCACTCAATTACTTGAGTGGAGAAACAGCAGTTTCTAGAACAAAGTACGATCTTGCTCATTGTCATTGGAAAGCCCCGAGTCTGTACTTTTAAACAAGCCTGAACAGGTAGGTGGCTTTTACGGTGGCTGAGTAATATGTGCGTAACCGCCGGCACCCTGAAATGAATGGGGCAGTCACATGTTAGTTTTTCTTCAGAATTTAAATAAAATGCTTTCAATTCCTCTTCCGATCACACTAGAAAAAACTGATCAGCTGTTCATTCAGTCAGTTCATTGTTTGTAATCCACTGCAGTAATTAGATATTATTCGTCTTGGCAAATGTTATTAATATTGTCCATATTGCAACTGGTATTGTTGTTGATTCCGCTTCTGTATTTTGGGGAGGGAAAATGTCTTCATGCAAGAGATGGTCAATATGGTATAATCGGGACCGCACTACAGTTTAGGGGCTATGTGCGCACATATGGGGTCAAAGCCAGCTTAAGCATAAATGGGGTGGCTTAAATGGGAAAAAAAACAACTTTTAATCTGATTGACCCTAAACCAGCTCAGGTCTGAGTTATAAGTGTAAACACACCTTAGGAGGGCAGAAGTATCAAGGGAAGACTTCCATCATGAGGACAAAGGATGTCATTCAGGGTTTTTTCTGGCTCAAAAAGAGGCTTAGCTGGTGACTAAGCGCAGTCAGTCCGACTTCGTGTCGCGGTCAGTTTAACACCCATGCCCCTTCCTGACATTCAGATTTGGCTTATATAGGTCCAGGAATGCCAGATTTGCCTGGAGTAACATTATAAAACCTTTGGTAGGGCCCAGTTGAGAAATTTTGGTCTTTTTAAATCCCATTTTCTGCAATTTTGCATGAGCTAATGACCAGTTGAACTAAAAAAGAATAATTCTGACAAAGATATCATGTCATATGTGGGATTTGGCACATCCCTTCATGTAGAAGTGTTCAGTTTACCCTGTCAGCATCAGCAGATGCTATTATGATAAATCACAAGACATGCAGGGCTCTACGTTTAGATTTTTAACTACTGGCTCCAGGCCACTGAGCAAGTGTTTTTACTGGCCCGGATGCAATTTTGTCTGGCCCAATACATTTATGTATTTTTTCATGATGTTTTTTATTTTCAGTATGTTTCTAACTGTGTATGGTAACCAAAGAGAGCCCATGTCTCAAATGTTAAACTATGTTAATGTTAAACTATTGTAATGTTGCAATGTATTTTCTATTTTGGCCAGGTTACAAGATTATGTTATAAATATTATTTGTTAGAATTAAACAGATGTAGAATATTTAGGTTGCTATATGATAGGTGTAATTTTATTCTGAATACACTATTATTTGGTGGTTTGCGCAATATTATGCTACTGTTGCTTTATTTGGAAGAGACACGCGCTGTGACGTTGCTGCTCATTGAGAAATCTCGTCTTGGTCATTGTTTGAACACTTTGAGAACCCCGCTAAACTTTACCGCCTTACACTGTTATGCTGTCTGCTTAGTGCACACACATTTGCCTTTTTTTACTCTTGGTAGTGTAAGGGACCAGAGTTCAGGTAATCGAATACACAAAAAGGTTGCGCCCTGTGTATTTAAATAGGAAACTATTCAAAATTCCCATCCCTATAATAATAAACACTATTAAAACATATTCATAATACAAAATAATAACAATCCTACTTAGAGCGTTGTCGCTTGTGTAGCGTTGTCGCTTGTGTAGCCTCTCCAAGTCAGCAGCAAATCTTGCTGAGAGATACCAACGAGTCCTGGAAAGATTCCGAATGGCATTTTTGACCTGAACACATCAGATCCCAAATCAAAAAGTTAGACAATTCGATTGCGTATCTGGGTATCCATCGGGACATCTTACTGTGAGACTGGATATGAGTCGGTCACTCCGACTGCTGTCTAGATATTTTATTTTATTTTGTTGATACAACCAATTTAACCATCAATCATCCGAGCTGTCACGTTCTTTACTTTCTCAACGAAAGATCAATTTGTCCATCTAATGTTAGTTTTCACCACGGCCGTTAACTTTTGTGATTAATTTGCCGCTTCACCGTCATCTTCTACCACTCGTGCACTCTTTCCTGGTCTGATGAACTGAGCAGTTTTTCCCATCTTGTCCATTGCGACTACAGTTTATCTTTCTCCTTCCAATTCACCACCTACTCTCCTCCGAATCCACTCAGTGACAGCAGAGGCGGGAGTTCACTCGACTTGCCTCACTCTACTGTCGCTACTGCTGACCGCAGACTTAATGGAATGACGCGCGACCCCTGTCGGAGGGGATGACCGCATTGCATGAAAATGCACTACTTGTTCCACCCTTCTAAAAATACACTCAGTCTCCTGCATTGCTTAATACACAAAACCCTTGATTTTAAAAGTAACCTTATAAAACACATTTTAATTTTATTACATGTAAACACTGTTCAGAAACATCAAGCATTCACGTATAGCAATCTTGATCTACACAAGGTACTGGTACAGTCCATAGCTCCCTGGTTAATGTTGGTATCGTCGGCACTAACATGTGACTACACAAGTTTTGTGGTTCAGAGTTTGAATAGACCTGTTAGAAGAGCCATGTGGAGAACACAATAAAGACTTTGGGTTCATTAATTGTTCACCTGTGTGGACAGCCTATTCATTTATATTTGTAATAACAGCAAGTAAACTGGTGTCAAGTAAACATTTTAAAAATATCACAGGGATACAGAATACAAGAGGTTACAAAACATTTCTTTGTTGTGCTCTGCAAGATAATACTAGCAGAATAGGCCAATGTATTAAGCTGTGTTAACGCCATTCAAAAATAAAATGTAACAATCATATGGATTTTAATTATTCTGATTGTGTTTATCATGTTTAAATGGTAATATTAACAGCTGATCTCTTTAATGGTGTAAGAGTTGGTACCGCCTCAGTGAATTGAAGAAAAAAATGTATCCCAGACACCAAAATCCAGAAAACTGAAATTAATACCTAGTACAGTACCAGTGCGATGTAACTGAATACTGCCCAATTCTCCTACTGCAAGTCATTCAACATCCCCCCACCCCCCACCCAGAGCAATACTTCAATTGGGGGAAGAGGGGGAATGGCAACTCAACAATAATACCAGAACTGGTGTTGTAGGAAATAAGTTGATTGCACAAGCGCAGTAATGCAAAAGTAGGCAAAAGTTAGGCGGGGCAACAGTTTGATTAAAGGGGAGGTTCACTGCATGGCTTTTTATTTTTATCTGATCGTTTTATTTACAAGACTGTGTATGTTGGTGTGTGTTCGTGCCACTGTATTTTCATATGGACTTTAAAATGTGTGATCGATGACTCTTTATATGGTCAATTGTTTTAAAACCCTGTCTTTTTATGTTTGTATAACATCGTTGTCAATCAGATGTAGTTTATGTGTGATCGTGGAGATTTATTTATATATTAAATGATTTTACACGTCAAAATGTTGTCAATCTTCAACCAACACTAAAATGTTTTAGTAATATAATCTAATGACATGCTGCATCCGTAATATTAGTATGACAAGGTCAATTTTTTACATTTTAATATTAGTATAGCTTTAACTTTACTGCAGTTTAGACGTGGCAACGTAGGCCTACCACTGCCAGTTTAAAAAAAAAAAACAGTATCTACAGTGCATTGTTTTGTCTGCATGTCTTAAGCATTAACATTTATTGTTACATATAAAATTATGTTTATTTAAAAATGGTTCTAGGTTTAAGGTTGTGGTTTTTAAATTGGGATAAGGTGAAGAAAATTAACCACAAATAGCCAGACAAAATGTTTTTTTTTTTTTTTTTTAAAGGAATTGTGTCGTGTACAGGCTGGAAATTAAAAAAATAAAAACATCTATCATACTGTTTGCACACAATACATTAACACAAATGCCATATTCTTTGTAAACGTGACAGTATTCCTTGCAGTAATATATAATATTACTAAGGGATAAGATTTCTACTATGTTAAAAAAAGGACCCTGTCAAATCCTCTATAGATAGGACAAATACACAAATGAAAAACATATGCATAGGTAGATATCTTTGTGGTACTTTGTGGTAATTTGCGGTAGCTTTGTGGTACTTTGTGGTAATTAGTAGGACCCAGTAGATATTGTTGCTCATATGTCTTACATGGTTGTTGCACTACAGGATTTTACCACTTTTTTAAATCATACTGATATACAGTAGCCTATATATATTGAACTTGTAATTGAAATACATCCATGATGATAACACTATGTAACACAATTTTTGTTCCTGGGTAGTAAGTGTTATTTCCTAATTGCTTATGCCTCAAAAGTATAGAAAATAGCTATTATTCCCCACAAACTTTGCTTTTCTGACCAGGACAGTGATATTTTGAAATGTACCTATTTCCAATGAGAAAACGGGCGAATTTGTGTCTTTTCGTTCATATAAAGTCAACAACATAAATCCAACATATGAATCCAAATTAACATGTATTTATACTAAAGTAGTACAAAAATGACTACAAAAGATTTAGAAGTGAGTAGTTTTTCGAGATTTACGATTATACTGTAAATCACTTTCACGAATCAGCCCCTAAATGTAGTCTCCCATCATGTTCTCGTTATACTGTCCTTGATAGCGGCGTTCAAAGTCCAGTATATCCTGGTGGAAACGCTCACCTTGCTCCTCAGAGTGCGCTCCCATGTTCTCCTTGAATTTATCAAGATGAGCATCAAGGATATGGACTTTGAGGGACATCCTACAGCCCATTGTGCCGTAGTTCTTCACCAGAGTCTCAACCAGCTCCACATAGTTTTCGGCCTTGTGATTGCCCAGGAAGCCCCGAACCACTGCGACAAAGCTGTTCCAAGCCGCTTTCTCCTTACTAGTGAGCTTCTTTGGGAATTCATTGCACTCCAGGATCTTCTTTATCTGTGGTCCGACAAAGACACCGGCTTTGACCTTTGCCTCAGACAGCTTAGGGAAGAAGTCTTGAAGGTACTTGAAGGCTGCCGACTCCTTATCTAGAGCTCTCACAAATTGTTTCATAAGGCCCAATTTGATGTGCAGTGGTGGCATCAGCACCTTCCGGGGGTCCACCAGTGGCTCCCACTTGACGTTGTTCCTCCCCACAAGGAACTCGGTCCGCTGTGGCCAGTCCCACCTGTGGTAGTGCACCTTGGTGTCCCTGCTGTCCCAAAGGCAAAGATAGCAGGGAAACTTGGTAAAACCGCCTTGGAGACTGTGACGGAGAGCAAATGAATCCAAATCAACAATCTCCCGCTCGACCGGTGAGGGCACTGTACAACAGGAGCTGCGGGCTTCCTACTGAATGGTTGGGCAGTTCATCCCAGGGACAGTCGGGAGCCACCATTTTGAAGACTCCTATGACCTCCCAGCCGTACTCATCATACTTCAAGGCGTCCAGCAAGGTCTTGATGCTGTTGTAATCCTCTTTGTGGTGCACAGAGTGAGCCAGGGGAAGAGACGGATACTTGTTACCATTATGGAGTAGCATGGCTTTGAGGCTCCTGGATGAGCTGTCAATGAAGAGGCGCCACTCATTCTGGTTACAGGCGATTCTGATTGCCTCGAAGAGACTGGTCACATTGTGGCAGAAGCAGAACCCATCTTGATGGGTGAAGAAGCTGGAAAAATGTTGGTGACGCTTCCTCTGATCTGCGACTTGCACACTTTCATCCAACAAGTTCCATTGCTTGAGCCTAGGTGTCAAAAGCTCGGCATTGGACTTGGTGAGACCAAGATCTCTAATCAAGTCGTTGAGGTCTTTTTGGTTGGGGTAGTATGGGTTTCCCTCCTCAGCTCCACCTCTGAAATTGTCATCTGGATCCACAACGTCTTCCTCGCTCTCTGACTTGCTGCTCTCTTCTAAAGATGGCTGCTCTCTCTCCGGAGGAGTGGGTATGGGGAGCTCATGGCAGTGTAGCACCGGGGCGATGGATGAAGGAAGGTCCGGATACGTGATAGCAGGTGCATTCTTGCCAGTCCGACGTTTGGAAGGGTCCACCATGCAGAAGTAGCAGTTGCTTGAGTTGTCAGTGGGTTCCCGCCAAATTCTTGGGATAGCGAACTTCATGGCTCTCTTTTCCCCTTTGTACCATCCTACAAAAATACATTTATTTCACCCATGACTAATGTGTAAGAGATTCTCGCTACATTTTTCATATATGATATATTTTTTCAATAACATTGAACATTGTAAAACATTTTAAAATTAAAAACTTTTACAATTTTAAAAATTTTAACAAATTTTATAACATAAAATTCCGAGCAACAATTGTCCATCTTACCTTCCAGAGTTTTTTTTGCAGTGCTCTCAGGTGAAATGAGGTGCCCAGGGTTTGTCTTGATCCCCGACAGGCATGCCGAAATATGCCTTGTAGGCCTCACACATCTTAGCAGATGCTTCCACGGAGTACTTTTTCGCTCTTGTCTTGATAAATTGGCTGAAGACATAGCAAAATGCGTCTTGCAGCCTCTTGATGCCATCTCTGACCATCTCTGACCATCTCAGAAAAATGCAGATATGTATCCACTTAGGCAGCTGGAACTAAACTGAACTGGTGGGCTTAAGGCCCCTGTATTTATACTACTATTTATATTACTGGAAAGTTCTAGAAAGTTCTAGAAGTTACTCCAAGTTTACTCAGCACTGAATCTCTCTGGAATGTTCTGGAAAATAGGTACATTTCAAAATATCACTGTCCTGGTCACAAAAGCAAAGTTTGTGGGGAATAATAGCCATTTTCTGTACTTTTGAGGCATAAGCAATTAGGAAATAACACTTACTACCCAGGAACCAAAAAAGTTCATTTTCTGTCCTAATTATACAAAGTACTGTGTGTAAAATAAATTATATATATTGAACTTGTAATTGAAATACATCCATGATGATAACCAGTCTCCGGTTCATTTTCTGTCCTAATTATACAAAGTAATGTGTGTAAAATAAATGAAGCAACAAAGTGCATAATAATAATAATAATAATAATAATAATAATAATAATAATAATAATAATAATAATAATGTATAAGCAACATGTTTCAAGTACATCATGTGATTGATGTGCACCGTGGCCTTCTTAGTAATCGCAGCATGGAGCTCAATTTTTTCCATTACTGAAACTAAGTGCTTAACTTTTGGAAAACTCGCTCGCATCTCTGTCCATTCAGTAGTGCTTGCCAAAACAAGAACACCTCCAGAAATGCAAAATAACTTTAAATATGTAACGATGCTGAAGTTGGCTTCTTATTCGGCCAGCTTCTGGGGAATTTCAGGGGTTAAATCACTCTGGGCCACTTATTTCGAAGTTGATTATCACAGAGGGGGGAACTCCTCTATGGCACCCATGGGCATTTACCCCAGCCCAAGACGGTTTTGATACGAAAACAGCAGGCAAACATGGCACAGATAGCACATTCCAGGTTCTTATTCGCAGACAGCATATGCAACACAAATTGGATAAGTAACTGGGTATTTCAGATGTTAAATCGTTTTGGGTCACTTATTTCGAAGTTGATTCTCACAGGCGGGGAACTCCTCTATCGTACCTATGTCTATTTACCCCGGCCCAAGACAGATTTTGATACAAAAACAGCAGGCAAACATGGCACAGGTAACAAGGTCACATGCTTTCCAATTAATGCAAATTGAATAAGTAACGGGTGTTTCAGGGGTTAAATCGCTTTGGGCCACTTACTTCAAAGGTGATTCTCACAAGGGGTGAATTCTTCTATGGTATCTATGTCTATTTACCCCGGCTCAAGACGGGTTTTGATATGAAAATGGCAGGCAAACATGGCACAGATAGCACATTCCAGGTTCTTATTCACGGACACCATATGCAACACAAATTGAATAAGTAACTGGGTATTTCAGAGGTTAAATCGTTTTAGGCCACTTATTAAGAAGTTGATTCTCACAGGGAGGGAACTCCTCTATGTCCCTGTGACAGAAATACAATGAGTTCTGGTGATAAATCTCCCTCTCGACCTGTGAGGGTGCTAAATAGCGAAAGGGGAAGTATCTGGACGGGCTGGCCTGACAGTTCGTTTCCGAGGTCGGGAAGTCGGTCAGCCTGGATGGAAGAGAGACTCTGTTGCAGGAACATACTGACCCGGAAGGTAAACGAGGTAGCAGCTGCAAGCAATAGAATTTTACCAAGGGATCGTGCAGGGTAGCATAAAAGGGGCCAGAAAAAGGCTAATCTTTTCCTTCACTTGGGTTTGCGCTTTAACCTGGAAGGACTGACAGAGCTGCAGAAGTGACTGCCAGAGAACGTAAAAGAATATTCGTGAGTGTTGTGTTTGTTTGTATTGTCTGTTAGCAACTGTCTGTGTTTATTGAACCACCAGACAGCTAACATGTATCTGGAGCTGTCGCTTTGGGCCAGCACAAACTGGATCATTATTGCACCAATAGTCACGAAATAACATTGCTTATCACCTACCACAAGCATGACCGCATGCACCCAGTGGAGCAGATACGTCTGTGATTATTGTTTGGGACTGTAACCCTGTTGTTATCTCCTGCAAAACACATCGTTGTGTATTGCCGGGATTACAGTTAAAACCACTTTCCAACCGGATTACAATTGTGATTTCTTCTGCACTGCATTACCTCTACACCTGTTCACAATCACCAACCACTTTGCCACAGTCACCAATCGGTATTTACCCCGGCCCAAGATGGGTTTTGATAGGACCACGGCAGGCAAACATGGAACAGATCAGATATTCCAGGTTCTTATTCGCGGACAGCAAATGCAATAAAAATTGGATAAGTAACTGGGTCTATGTCTTTGTATGTGATTACGTCACCTGTCATCCCTTCTGCTGCCTGCCCCCGTTCATGCTACACTCTCCCCTGCTGCTGTTACTCCAACCCTGTTTGAGCCAGCGGTGCACAGTTATTGGAACTAGCACATTGCAATTATCACGCAGATATTGGTATATTCAAACGAATTAGGGCTTTCGCCCAATTCAAATTTGATTGCACTATGTGCATATTGAATGTCCACCTAGAATACATTTGCATCACATGTTTCTAATTACCGATGCATTACCATATGCTAATAGGACCGCATTAAAGAAACAGAAGGAAGGCAGTGTGCTGGACAGAGGTGAGTGTATGTTTTCACAAGAGGCTTATTGCTTGTATGTTTTTTCCGCAAATTGACTATGGTGGTGCAGTACATAGGTTTGCATCACCATCAACTTTAGGTAAACTGGACTTGCTATATCATGCAGCATTGAGGTACAATACAAATACAAGATTTAATACTCATCATTGTATATTATAGGCTGGACTTCTTTGGCTTTGCGCAGGTTGAAGCACTGGTATATTCTGGTATATTAGGCTACTCAATGTAAATTATATGAATATACTTATTTAAATGAATACCTTATAGCTTCCCATAGTAACCATAGCCTCAAAACTCATTCTTTTTTGCATTTTAAAATCCCAAATGCTTACTGAGGCTGGTAAAGGATACTTTGCAAACTAAAGCTGCAGACACAGATATCTTTATTGCAATTTAAGAGTAAACTGCATGATGTCGTGACTGAGAGTTGTAATTGTTTTAAATAGTTAACTGCTTGTGTGTATTTTGTTTTAAATGTGATATATTGTTTTAAATGTGATTTGACTGTGTCATAATTGTATTTTATTGTGTATTTGTTCTTGTTGTCCGATTGACTTGCTGCTACCTGCTTGGCTAGGTCTCAATCGTAAAAGAGGTTTTAATCTCAATGTGACTACCTAGTTAAATAAAGGATAATAAATAAATAAAGGATAATAAATAACTGTTGATCTACTAAAAAAAAAAACGTTAAAATAAAAAAATAGGAAGATATTGCAACCAGAGCCTACGTAGTCTCCTTACAGCACCAGAACATCTCTCCACACGGTATTTGAAAAACTACACAAAGCCTTGTGCACTGAAGAAAGTAATGGCCACTTACCAATCTCAGAAGAGGGATCAAAACCAGCTCTAGTCAGTAAACTGACACGAGAATTAGGTAAGAGCACTCTCAAAAACACTCAATAGCATGATTCTACCATGGATAAAATTTAATTTGATGATAAAAACTGACAAATGTGGCAATTTCGGCAAAAGCAATCTATGACCTGTCTCAATGAAGTGAGAGAGAAAATGGCGATGTGCTACTGTGAGGACGTCCCTCTTCAACAGGAGGCGGGAGGGATTTCCCCCTCACAGCAGGGCCCTGATAGGGCAGCTTTTATATATATGCTCAGTGATTGACGGTCAGGGAGGCTCTTCCTATTCGGTATTGGTTGTCATTCGAATTGAAAGGGAACTTTTAATTATCATTCACAGACGTGTGTACAACGAGTCCCTGTGTCTCTCATCTCCAAGTGGAACAGGTCCATATCTGCCATCTCTGTGAAAGTGTACAAGAATGGTACCATGCACTACTCTTCCTCTTCACCACCCAAATGTACATTTTGATAGTTGAGAATGGCATTTTCCACATCACTCTTCTCCATTGCAAGTACTGATGGCTCCAAGACATTTCCTAAAACAGAGGCTTGTTTTCCTCCACCCATTTACTTGCTGCAAGAGCGTCCTTTATTATGTGATACTCCTATAAAAACAAGTTTGACCTCTGAAATAATTGGGCCGTTTCGTGACAATTTATTTGCTCAATTGCTGTTAAGTCAGAAGGGAATTAAATAGTGCCCTTTTAGCTGTATGCATAGCACTATGAATGAGGAATCATAAAATATGTTTTAGATGACATAAGGATGTTGTTATGAAACAAGTCAGTTACAAAGTAGTTGTTTTGCAAACAGCAACACTTTACTATTGTGAGCCTATAATGAAGCTAGCAGTAATTACAATATTTTGTTAGTGTATGTAGATTATTATGTCCCTTAACAGCTCCCGTAACTAGAGAGTGGAGAGAGAATGCTGGGAGAAAAGGAGGAGGAGTTGGGGTTGCACAGGAGACATGGTAGAGGGCAGATTGTTCCCGACTGCATCCCAGTATCCCTTTTATTATTTTATTACTGTACTCATACCACAGTTTATATACTATCTGCTGACCAATTGCTTTGTGTTTCTACTATTGCTAAGCCTTTATATCAGAGTCACTGTTCAATAAAAACTGACCAAAAATGTAAGCAAGATCAAGTGCCTTGACTGCTTCTTTTGTCCACACTACGGATCCCCGATAACCGAAGGTAACCCAAGGCCTTACATATTTCTTGGTGGCAGTGGTGGGATGATAGGTGACGTAATCACATGAAAAAACATAAGCCCGATATACGCTCCTTGCAAAGGAGCTGGCTCTTTTGTACAGCGGTATTGCCGCTATGCTTTAGTGCGAGAGGTCCCGGGTTCGCGCCGCACTCTGCTTGTCTGTGAATTGCCTCGCCCTGTGTGATGCGCCTGTCTGTGGGAAGCAAAAACGCTACACTATTATTAGTATCATATGAATCGTTATTTTTATACAGCGCCTTTCATAGTGGACCACCATCACAAAGGGCTTTACAAGATACAAGACTAGGGTGTGTGAACTATGCATCAGTTGAGGAGTCACTTACAACAACGGCTCACCCGAAAGACAGAGCACAAGGAGGTGAAGTGACTTGCGTCATGGTTCCCAAAGTGAGCTGGGAAATGAAGTGGCTGAGCTGGGTTTGAACCAAGGGCTTTTGGCTAGGTGTCCCATTATTCATGAATGTCTGTGTTTGGTCATAGGTTTGACTGTAATTAAGCAGCACCCTGATGAACGGAGGTAATCTAAAAACCACCTGGCCCCATAATTCCTCACCAAGACAGAAGAAGTTTGTAAAGAAATGAATCTGTAAATGAAATGTTAAGCCTTTACTAAATGAGCAACACGGTAATACAATAGTAAAATTGCATATTGCATATTTGTATTTACAGTAGTTATTGATATGGGAGCTCAGGTATAGACTTATAGAATAAAATGCAGAACGACAACTAGATCAAATATTATCACACCATGTAGCTCGACTGCATTTATTGCAACTTTTAAAAAATGTGTTTCCTGGCCGTCAGCTCACAGTTGCTGTAGACACTCTCCCTGCATAAAATATTATTACACCGAGGTGAAAAAAAGTTTCTATTGAAACTCAAAACTCTTTGACATCAACTTAATCTGACGAAGGACTTGGTTATTTTGGTTACTATATTACATTTTGAGTTCACACCTTGTTATGGAAGACAGGAGTAGTAGTGCATCAAATCACCTAGCTGGGGTAAATACCAATGAGTGACATAGAGGTGTTACCCCCTGTGAGACTCACCTTTTAAATAAGTGGCCCAAAACAATTTAATCTCTGAAACACCCTAGTTACTTATTCAATTTGCATTAATTGGAAAACATGAGGCCTTGCTGTGCCATGTTTGCCCGCTATTTTCATATCAAAACCCGTCTTGGGCCGGGGTAAATGCCCATGGGTGCCATAGAGGAGTTTCCCCCTCTGTGAGAATGAACTTTGAAATATGTGGCACAGAGTGATTTAACCCCTGAAATTCCCCAGTTACCTATTCAATTTGTGTTGCTTCACTCACAGGATGTGAATAAGAAGCTGGCCGAACAAGAAGCCATCTTCAGCATCGTAAATATGTAACCCATTTTCATAGTTAACGTTTGTTACACAAACAGAAATACACACTAACATCACAGGCTATTTACAAATGTCATTTTAAATTATGTATTTGTTGCTAATATATATTACAGGGATATTCACATTCCCTTATCTAGAGTCATACAGTTGAATATATCTAATCTACTCATTTATATAAATTATACTTACAAAATTCATTTTAAATCATTTACTGTTTGTTAATATATCCGATAAACTTATTTTGTTTGTTAATATATCTGATCCACTTATTTCCCAGCCTAAGCTTGTAGAACCTCCCCTTTATATTCTAGCTTGATCAACTTATTTCCTAGGACATTTGTAAGAAATTAAAGTTACTTTCACCTCTGCCACCATACCTCCCACTGATAGTTTTGCATCTACTTCCTTTCTTGTGGTTCTATGACGTCTTTTATTTATAATGACCAGAATTCTCTAATTTTCCACTCTTTGTGCTGGCTGTCAAGCACCTTCGTGTGTGTGGTTTCAGGCATGTGATGCAGTAATCTGCTCATGCATTCCCACCAGCTTTACACCAGACAGTGTGTGATGTGATGGAAGTTATTCACTCAACTTCTGAAAGAGACTCAGTGAGACAGTCAAGGTTGAATCAAACAAGTTTATGGCTCAAGGATTGCAAACCTGAGAACACTCTCAACACACGCGGGTGTTAGGAAAACGAGCAATGTTCTGACTCCGCAGAGCCAGTAAGCATAATATATACCTTGTAATCTACAGTTATCACGAGCCAATCACAGAAGCTTAACTCAATATTCGCGGATAGCAACAACTTGGAAGATTAAGATGAGACCAATCATATGCAACAATAACAACTTATTTAAATTGCAAGCACCCTAAAATCATACTTTATTCTAAGTAAGTCGTGACATTTCTGTGAAGGGTCACGGTTGCAGATTGCGGTACTCAGTATCTTTCCATCCCTTATATGGGCCACCTGCCCTGCAGCAAGAAAGAGGAAGTATGTTCACAAACAACTACCGATAATAATACATTATTATTATATGATACCTAAATCTTATAACCTGTAATAGCATTTAAACATGAGCATGGAAACCCTAAACAATCATAGCAGTAGCAACATTGTAATTTTCCCACCACAGTGGTTAACAAATACCACCAGAATGTGACGCAGACACACACAGATGCATACAGTAACTTTTGGTTTCTTTAAAAATACAACAGGTATGACACCAGATCAGAATCGCAACAAACACTGAGGCATCTTTTCAGTTAGACCTGTCTATTATTATTTGGTTTGCTGTAAGACAGATATGATGGAATAAGATAGATATGATGGAAAGAGTAACATACCATACCACACAACACGCCAAGCGGTAATGTTATATACATACACACACACACACACACACACACACACACACACACACACACACACACACACAATTTTAATTACAATTAGTAGTAGTAAGTATACTTGCAGCATGTGACCTTATACATTTTACATATGGTACAATTCTCTGGTAACGTTAAGTTATAATATTTTCAAAATAATATTACATTACTGTAAACGTTACTCGCAAATACTGTAGACAAATATGTGTTCTTACCTGCAATGGAAAAGATGCGGATTTGTTACCGACATACCCTCTGACAACATGACTTTGAATTGACAGCACCCTGCAATCCATGTTGTGCGAGTTTTAAAAAGACATATACAGAACAAGCAATTTGTTAAGCTGAGTATTAGCTTATGGTCCTACTTTCAGCAAATATGTTTGAGATGAGTAGTATAAAAAATACTATGGCAGGACTGAAGGACATGCAACACAGAAACACACATTCACCAGACAGACAAAAATTCTTCAGGCAATTAAGGCAGACACCCAAGACCTCTTGCATCATGAGTCCAAAATTCAAAACCATTAAACGTCACCAAAATGTCAGGGTTTTTTTTTTTTTTTTGCAAATAAATATAAGTTGTTGACATGTTTATCTTCAACCCACGGACTAAATTAAGTTGAATTAAATCTGTTTTCACTGACAGTGATCATTCTCCTCCCCCTAATAATGTTTTCTTTTTTATCTTTAAAATAAAATTCAGTAGGGACATATATTTACTGAAAATTAAAAAAAAAAAAAAAAATCTAGTGTCGCAGATCTCAAATCATATACACTGTCTTTTTGAAGTTTTACCACTCGATACTTTGTAAGCAGATGTAATACTTTTTAGCATTTTGTTCTGAAGCGGTTGGTGTTGCAAGTTCCTGGACAACTACAATGAGAACTGGGGGTCCATCCTTTTGGGTGTCGCGTTGTAAAAGTCTTCTATTGGTAGTAACGGTGTATTATCAACTCTGTCCCTGCTTTGTTGCCTGTAATGCGAATTGCAAGAGGCAGAAAGCGCCTATCAGGCAGCCTCGCCATACAGGCAGGGCCAGATTAACCCATGACAGTGCCCTAGGCAAACAGACACTTCTGGGTCCCAGCCTTCCTATGTGAATAACAACATATAGTCCTATATATCCAGACGTCCCATCCCCTGTCATGGCAAATCCCACCCCCAAGTCAGGTAGTGTACGAGTCACGTGACGATTAGGTTTCGCGATGCCAAGGGAGGATAGAGTAAAACATATTTTACTTACTCAAAGTTAAGTTTGCGTTTTATTGGCATTTGTTCATATTATTGTTCATATTATTGTTATATTTATTTTTTCTTCATGTGATTCTATAAGGGACTGGGTAAAACCCGGAACGTCAGAACAGCGGAACAGTGGAAACATTTACAAAGACGCCTAAAACAGAAAAATGCATAGTCTTGGGCTTTCAGCAACTTGTGTTATAATTGAAAATATTGTAATACACGATTTAAATGATATTAATAGTTAAAATTAAATAATAATATATAATAAATATTTTATACAATTTGAAAAACTGAACAGAATTAGTAAAAGTGATAGTACCACTAAGGGTCCCCTTTTCAACTACAACAGTTTCATTCTGGGGAGCTATTTCTAGAACTGGGGCTAGACACCCAAACCTTGGTCCCCTATGTCTCCATTTGGTCTATTAATGACAAAGTTAGTGTACTGAGGCTTGCTTTCTATTATTTTTAAAGGAAGTCCCCAAAATCATTTTAGCTCCTATTGATAGTAGTAAGAGTCAGTTTTTAACCCACAGTGGTTTTATGCTGGGGAGCTATTTCTGGAATTGGGAATACACACCCAAACTGGGATCCCCAATGCCTCCATCTGGTCTAATAGTAAGAGATGTTAGCGTTCCGAGGCTTGCTTTCTCCCCTTAAAAATCAACTCCCCAAAATCATTTTAGCTCATATTGGTAGCTGGAAGGGTCCCATTTTAACCTACAGTAGTTTTGTGCTGGGAAGATATTTCTGGAATTGGGAATGGACACCGAAACTGGTTTCACTTATGTCTCCACATGGTCTATTAATGAAGGTTGTTAACATTCCAAGGCTTCCTTTCTCCTCTTAAGTCAAGTCCCCAAAATCATGTTAGCTCCTTTTGATAGTAGTAAAAGTCCTCTTTTAAACTACAGTAGTTTTATGGTGGGGAGCTATTTCTGGAACTGGGAATAAACACCCAAACTAGTGTCCCCTATGCCACCAATTCATGTCTTGAATAGGATTGCAAGCGTTCAGAGGCTATTTTTTAAATTTTGGAATACCTGCTGTTAAACTACTGCAGCTTCATCTAAACTAATGTCTGGAACTGGGAATTGTGACACAGAAGGTGTAGCCCATTTGTCAGTTTTATTTTATTGTTGTTAACTTTCCAATTTCGTTTTTAAGAATTACCATGAATACACTAAATGTATTTCACATCATATGTTTTTTTTTTCTCTAATGTTCCCGCTTACTATTGTATGTTTACTTTTGATTTATTGCCCTTAAGTTTTGTATAACATCGTAGCCCACTATACTTAACCTGCAATCTGTTCTGTTGTGCAACGGAATCTTGCTTTGTAGAACTCCTCTAAGATTAGGTTGTTCTATCCATTGTACTCTAAGATTGTCCCTCTAACTGTACTTTGTACATTTATTCTTGCTTTGTATATAATTCTTGTATAAAACTTTGTAAGTTGCCTTGGATAAAAGCGCCAGCCAAATCATAATAATAATAAAAGTCCTTAAATTTTTGCTATGGTTTGGGTTTTGTCTTTGAGATAATATGACCACTAGGTGGAGATGTTCAAATTAAATCTTTACAATAAAACAAGGAAATTACATTAATCTGATGAGCTAACACTTTGAGATGTAGAAATTACTATTTTTACTCTTCTGTTTCGTGTGTAGTTGGGTAAAATTGTGTCTTCTACACAATGTGTTTTTTGGAAAACTGATGGATTCAGGCAGCTAATTTTCTTTTGTTTAATGTTAACATGCAGTCATCAAAAAATACATTTCTAGGCAACATTCACCAAGCATTAAGTGCATTAGGCATCAAAAAAGATGACCTTTCTTTAGAAAGTTATAGACTTCCTGGAGGTCTATGGGCTCAGATTGTGGTGAATTGTGGATTTCCAAATACTCAGAAAAAGAAGTGTTTCTGTATGACATCTAGTGGCATTCTAAACAGGCCCCACTTCAGCTGAGCACGCCTAAAGAAGATCTGGGTAATGATTCTGAAACCCAAGTAAATACAATTAATCAGCCTTCAGTTGAAACAAGTGACTCAGAAGCTCCAACAGGAGGCCATTGCTCAGTGTACCTATTCAATGAAGAGATATTAACATTGAATGATGTATTCGATATATTGACCAATGTAGATTCAACAAAAGTTGCAAATTTACCTCCCATTAACCCAAAATCTAGTGAGGTATGTGTTTACTCATATGCAGATGACAAAAGAAAAAGGAATGACTGGTGTGCAGACCAAATTATTTGGTTAAACCAAGGAACAAGCAACCTACTTCGTTCAGCACCCAAAATAAAATAGCTGTATTTTGTCATGAGAGGAGAACAAAACAAGGCGTTTTATAGACATGCTTATGACCAATCAGTCCCGTATGTTGTCATACAATACAGAGGTAAAGCAGGTGCATTTCTTCCTAAGCCACTTGGTAATCGGAAGAAAAACATTGAAAGACAACATATAAGAACATACCCTGGTGTACTTCAAATAATTGCAGACCACAAAATGAAACCACCTATCACCATCTATCAAGACTTGATAAAAGAACCAATTACCAGTACTGTTCACTTGCCGGTGACATTGCCTCGTGATCTGGAACAGGTTCGCAACAAAACAAAAGCTATACAAGTCCAATCAAGATCTAGCCATGATGAGCTATATGCCATTTATGAAATGTCCACATACACCAGTGACTTTATAAGGGATTATGTGCTGGTGCCTGATTTAGTTATAACAGCAGAGCTTACCATATCTGATTGAAGAGTTGCAGTCAATACTTCATGTATCATCAGACACAACAGATGAGCACATTGTCATATGCACAGACCTTGAAGCAAGCATAGAAAATGCAATTCAGTCTACCATTCCAGAGCTAGTAATTGAGAACTGCTGGAATCACATCCTTAATAATGAGTTCTGGGTCTCAAAGCATGCTGGTAAAAGCAGTGACATTATTGTTTATCAGAATAACATACTGAGGCTTTTGGATAGAAAATCACAAGATAAATATGAAAAGCAGTTCAAGGATTTTTCTGCAAAATGGAGCCAGGCATTCTTTGACTACTACCAGCACTACCTTGAGGATACCATTAGAAAAAAAAGTGTCAGATACCTTTGGAAGCACTGGGTGTGTACTGTCCTACAAGTGGGGTAACCACTAATACCTCTGAAAGCTTCAATGCTGTTCTGAAACGTCTTTCCAGCTGGGAGGAAATGAGGGCAGACGCAATGATCTTGTCATTGTACTACCTCCAGAATTTCTACCTCCTTGAAGTCTTTTGGGGAAAAAGCAATTACCACCTTACTGAGGAGTGCTCTGCATTCAGCTGCACTTTGGAAAATGTTACATTTCCAGATGATGTGCTTGATCCTGATCAGATAATGAATTTTGTCAAGAATGGCGAGGTCCCATGCAGTGTGGAAGAAACCACTGTCACTGATGTCCCTGGGAACAAAACACGTGAGGCAGTGGCAAAGCTTACTCGCATGCAATACAAAATATCACTTGATCCAGTGGCACAAAGTTTCATTGTCACAGGATTAAGAAACATGAAGTATGTGGTTACTTTACATCCTCCGGAAACCTGCTCATGTCATAGTACAAGAGAATGCTACCATACACTTGCTGCTAAACAATCTTTGGGATTGGAAGGTTCTAAGAAAGTTCTTCGCTTGAGCCTGTCGCAACTGAAGAGGAAGAAAAAGGACGATGTACGATCCAGAAGGAAAAAAACAAGAAAAAAATATGATTTTGAAATAGCACCTGCACCAGATTCCCTCGAAAGTTTACATCCAAGCAATTTGGCAAGCCAGACATATAATAGGGGAAAAAAATATTTTTACAATCCTCCTGGAGAAAATGGCTTAAATGCTGGAATAGATGATGAAATGGAGGTGCAAGTGTCTACACCAAACAAAGATTCCAGATGTTTTGAGAGTGATATCAGTTGTGTCAATGTTCCATTCACTGATTAAACTATTTTCAATACAGTTCCATGGCAAGATGTGCTTCCTTTTGCAATTGATGGATCACTGAATGAGGTGGTGAAAAAGGTCAGGTGTGCCACTGAGAAAAAATGCCCTCATAACTTTGAAAGGACAGAACTGGCTTCAAGATGTTGTTTTGGAAGGCTTTTTAACAGCATGGGTATGATATTTAGTGCAATGTCTCACCACTGATTTATTTCAAGCACTGAGAGCTCATGGAGTAAGTCAAAGTGTCCTCGACTATGTAGCAAAGCAGAATATTTCATCATATGACATTTGGCTCATATCATAACATCCATAAGCTGGAATGATTGGGCTGTTTATGCCCCAACAGACTTCCCACTACAAGGAAATTCTTATGATTGTGGAATCCTTGCTTTTCCATATGGCTACAGTATTTGTTCAGCGGCGTATCCTACATACTCAGAGGCAGACATGTCAAAAATCAGGGAATGGATTGCACAAGACCATTTGAAGCAAGCAAAATGTTTTTTTGTTGTGGAGAGCGCTGCAAAGATTGATGCTGCATTCAGTACATAAATCTGAAAGCTAAAAAATTGCACAAAGTTTTTGAATGCAATGCATTCAAACGCTTACGTTTCCACAAAATAAAACTATAAAATAAAAGTATTGAACCTTAATCATTCTTTTTCTTTCAAGTTTTTTTCTTTCAAGGTTCTTTCAAACAACTATTTCCTCACTAAAATGTACCTTCTCAAAGCCTTCCATTAATTTAATCCCTAAAAAAACTAAAAGCTAACAGCCCATGTTAATAACGTAGAGAGCTTGAGATTGGATTGGATTGTCTAAAAAACTGCAGGTTGTTGCTCTTTGAACTGATTGATTTACATTGACTTTCAAACACTCTTATCGGCCAATAACGTTGCACCTTATCTGCAGACTACACAAAATAATTGGGAAAAAACTGTTCTGGAACCCAATACCATCCTTTCAGTCATATTTACCTAACTAATGTAAATATAACTTAACCTCTTCCTAACAATAGCTACTTGCCACTATTCAATTATGGTATTCACCAACTCTCATACAAACTAAACTGCAGAGTTGTCATCAAAATTTTGCGTCACAAAATTGACTATTTTGAGTGATTTTTTTTCAAGATATTATTCCAGAGGACAAAACCACTTAAAGGTAACACTGCATGAAAATAACGGTTAATAAATTCAGTGCTGTTGAAAACTGCTTGAAAACCTTTGATTTACATTTTTAAAAGTTCATTGTAAACTATTTGAAAACCTGTTATTCACTTTTATTAGGTTTACAAATAACTACAATGTGTAGACTGTTTTTTGCAATCTTTCCACTGTATACAGTGCCTATAGAAAGTCTACACCCCCTTGAAATTGTTTCAAATTTTGTTGTGTCAGTGCTTCAGAGTTTCATGCATTTAATGAAGATTTTCCACTTATCTACACACCATACCCCACACTGTTAAGGGGAAAAAAGTTTTATTTAAAATAAAATTATGTACTAAAAATAGAAAACTGAAAGATCATAATTGGATAAGTCTCCAATTGGATAAGTCTGGAAGCACCTTTGGCAGCAATTACAGCTGTGAGTCTGTTGGGATAGGTCTCTACCAACTTTGCACACCTAGATTTGACAATATTTGACCATTCTTCTTTACAAAACTGTTCAAGCTCTGTGAAGTTCTTGGGTAGTGTTGATGGCTGTTGTGCTTTGGGTTGTTGTCATACTGAAAGGTGAACTTCCGTCCCAGTTTCAGCTTTCTTGCAGAGGGCACCAGGTTTTCCTTAAGGACTTCTCCGTACTTTGCTCCATCATTTTCCCTTCTATCCTGACAAGTGCCTTAGTCCCTGCCGATGAGAAATATACCCATAACATGATGTTGCCACCACCGTGCTTCATAGTAGGGATGGTGTTCTTTGGGTGATGCGCTGTATTGAGTTTGCACCAAACATAACGCTTTACAATTAGGCCAAAAAGTTCCATTTTAGTTTCGTCAGACCACTTGGATTGGATTCAAGATGGGCTTTCTTGAGTAATGGCTTCCTTCTTTCCACCTTACCATACAGGCCAGATTTGTGGAGTGCTTGGAATATTATTGTCACATGCACATTTTGACCAGTTTTGGCCATAAAAGCCTGTAACTCTTGCAAAGTTGCCATTGGCCACTTCATAGCCTCTCTAATCAGTCTCCTTCTTGCTCGCTCATCCAGTTTGGAGGGATGGCCTGAACTAGGCAGGCTCTTGGTGGTGCCATATACCTTCCTCTGCTTAATAATCATCTTGACCATGTTCCAAGGGATATTCAAGGCCTTTGATATTTTTTTATACCCATCCCCTGATCTGTGCCTTTCAACAACTTTGTCCTGGAGTTCTTTTGAAGGCGCCTTGGTTGAGTCTTTGTTTTGAAATGCACTATCCAGCAGAGGGAACCTACAGGAACTGTTAAATTTATACTGAAATCATGTGAATCACTATAGTTTAACACAGGTGTAGGCCAGTTAACTTGGTGTATGATTTTGAAGGCGATTGGCTACACCTGAGCTAATTTAGGATTGCTATTACAAGGGGGTGGACACTTATCCAACCAAGCTATTTCAGTTTTTATTTTTAATTAATTTTCTACAAATTTCTAGAATATTTTTTGTGGGGTAGGATGTGTAGATAAATGAAAAAAAAAAAAAAAAAATTATTTTAATCCATTTTAATTCCAGGCTATAAGGCAACAAAAGGTGAACATTTTGAAAGGGGGTGTAGACTTTCTATAGGCACTGTATGTAAACTTTAATTTAAAATACTTATAGTTTACACAATTTTCACAGGTGTATTTACATATGTAAACCTATTGTACAAATATACATAGTGAGCTAGTGGGTAAACAGATCTTTGATCGTTTTCCATAACATATATAACATGTGCATATCATAGTGACGTTTATAACGTATTCCCATGCACAACAGACGAGTGTGGAAACATGCACTCATCTCTGTCCAGCACACTGCCTTCCTTCTGTTCCTTTAATAGGGTCCAATTAGCATATGGTAATGCATCGGTAAATAGAAACATGAGATGCAAATGTATTTCAATTGGACATTCAATATGCACATAGCGCAATCAAATTTGAATTGGGCGAAAGCCCTAATTTGTCTGAATATACTAATATCTGCGTGATAATTGCGATGCGCTAGTTCCAATAACTGTGCACCGCTGGCTCAAATAGTGTCAGAGTAACAGTCCACTCTGGAGTTGGGTACAATAGTACAAACATACAATAGTACAGAAACCCAACCCCCTATCCGCACACACCAGATGGGCTGGTCAATTATGTGTTTCATCACTGTATTGATATGACAGACAGCGGTAGTGTGTTTACATATACAGTTATATGTGTTCTTCACTGCTCCACTGGCATATCGGCATCCAACGTGTACCATCAAAGTATGAAGATGACGACTGAGAGAAAAGGGGAGGGGCCTGTTATCTTTGCTGCGTGTCGCCACACACCTGTAAATTAATTGTATAAATACGTCATACATCCATCTTGTGGCCCATTGCTCTATTTGGCTATTCCATAGGTTGCTGTGCATTACCAGTGAGGCGTAGGCAGCTGCATTTCGGATAGCCAAACACTGACTCTTGCTGCGAAAGGCATGATAACGGGATCAAACTGAATTCTTTGGGAATTCTTGCCTCACTGTTGGAAGACAGGATTCGGTCATTGGAGGCCACACTCTCCCTTTTCAGAGAGGACGCTGTCCTACAGGTCAAAGTATATCAAAGGTTGTTTGAGAGAATCCTTCCCCTAGGGCTGCTGAGAATGCGCCCACTTCAAGCTTGGGTAAATACGCTTAAGGTGCACCCAGTCCGAGATTGGTACTGGCTGGTGCGAGTGTCCAAACAATGCCAAAAGACACTGGAGTGGTGGCTCCGTCCTGTCAATCTGTGCCTCGGATCTCCTCTCGGATCCCCTCACAGAAGGGAAGTGGTCACTACAGACACCTCCAGCCTGGGCTAGGGAGCGGTCTGGAATGGGAGAGGAATAAGAAGTCAGTGGAAGGGACATTGGCAGCAAGCGCACATAAATGCCCAAGAGCTGCAAGCAGTGAACTTGGCTTTATCTCATTTTCACCAGCAGTTAGTGCACAAACGTGTTGGTCCGGACAGACAACACTAAAGTTGTAGCTAACATAAACCACCAAGGCGGCCTGCGCTCACCAGGCCTTCACCACGCAGCACACAGACTCCTGTCCTGGACGAACAGAAACCTGCGTTCCGTTGGGGCAGTTCACCTCCCCGGTGTGGACAACAAGGCAGCAGACCTGTAAAGAAGAGTTTCAGACAGCTCGGAGTGGAGGCTGCATCCTCAAGTGGTGAAACAGATTTGGGAGAGGTTTCAACCTCTTTGCCACAGCCGAGTCCACTCAATGCCCCCTATGGTTCTCCATGGAGAGAATTGGGGGCCCCCTGGGAGTAGACACACTAGCTGACCCCTGGCCATATGGGCTATTGTATGCGTTCCCTCCGCTACCATTATTACCACTGACACTAGAGAGGATCAGGATGGAGAGCACAGGTTTTGCTGGTTGCACCCAGATGGCCAAGACGCCCCTGGTTTGCTTTCCTCTCTGACATTGTTGGCTCAGCCGTGGCAGCTCCCACTGCGCAATGACCTCCCGAGCCAAGCGGAGGGTTTATTATGGCACCCAAACCCAGCCCAGCTCCAACTCTGGGTCTGGCTGTTGAACGGAGCCGTCTGTTTAGACGAGGTTTGCCAGATGCAGTAGTAGAGACACTACAGTCTGGTAGCGCGCCGAGCACTAGAGCCCAGCACTAGAGCCCAGCACTCATATAAATGGAAAGTTTTCCAAGACTGGTGCCTTGCCAAAGGTCACGATCCTGTTTCTTGCCTGATTGAGACGATATTAACTTTTTTACAACACTTGTTGACGCAGGAAAATCAGAGTCCACTTTGAAGGTATACCTGGCAGCAATATCGGTGTGCCATGACAAAACTGACTATGTGTCCCCTCGGGCACATTTCCTGGCAGTGCAATTTCTTAAACGGGCTCGGAGGCTTTGTCCTCCCATGAAAAGTATGATTCCCAAGTGGGATCTAGAACTAGTATTGCGGGACCAGCAGAACTGCTCCCTCTTTCATTGAAAGTGGTATTTTTAATAGCCATTACCTCTGCCAGACGAGTAAGTGAGCTTCATGTGCTGTCCATCGATGACACATGTATGGCTTTCACGGGAAGTGACTCGCTGGTAACATTAAGAACAAATCCATCCTTTTTGCCAAAAGTGGTATCTTCATTCCATATTAACCAATCAATGGTTTTGGAAACTTTCAGACCTCCCCCACACAAGTCAGAGGAGGACCGTAGACGCTTGGCATATCAACAGACAGACTCCCTGTTACCAGGAGACATTACGGCCCATTCTACCAGGGGCCAGGCAACTTCGTGGGCTTTCCTTCATGGCTCCTTAGATGAGTTATGCAATGCTGCTACATGGACAGGTAGTCAGACATTTGTGCATTTTTACCGCCTTGATGTTATCAAACCGAACGAGACCCTCTCTGGGCTCTAGAGTTTTGCAGACGGCATGCCCTTAGGCGTCAGGTGGGCTCTGAAGCTATCGCCTTGGTGCTGTACTGTCAGTAATCTGGAGCCACGACAGTTTTGATACAGCTTTCCCATTCAGTAATGGTTGTCATTCAAATTGAAAGGGAACGTTAGGTTATTACCATAACCCTGGAAGAGAATGACAACCATTACCCTTTGAGGTTGTGTCCCTAGCTGACCTCTGTTTTCAAAAGGAAATGGTAATGTGCTACTGTGAGGACGTCCCTCTTCAACAGGAGGTAGGAGAGACTTCCCCCTCACAGCAGGGCCCTGATAGGGCAGCTTTTTTATATACGCTCAGTGATTGACGGTCGGATAGGCTCTTTCCATTCGGTAATGGTTGTCATTCTCTTTCAGGGAACTAGCGTTATGGTAATAACCTAACGTTTTCAAGGAAAGAATTATGCTCGTATAACGAGGGATTACTGTATTACTAAATTGATAAGTAGTGATTTCTAATTTATGAATAGTGTTTTAAATTGCTCAATTAAAACTAACCTTAACTTACACAGACTTTAATTGAAAATGTGCCAATAAGTTTGTGATCTACAAATATTGTTATTTAGTTTGACAGTCTGATTAATATAGGTTATACAGTAGCTTCATTGTATTATTGTTACAAATATTTAGGGAATATCAAAAATTTAGTTAAAGGAATGAACAGATCAAAAGATTTAATCTTTAGCAATGTTTATGCGTGGTCTTGCACTAAATCTGCAAACAAATTTGTCTTAGTTTAACCATGTCACTTGTCATAAAAACTGCAGTAATATACCCTCATTGTATATGTTGCCACGTCCTACAGTGTTTGTCAGATCATTAACATCATATATACAAAAGATTTAGAAGCGAGTAGTTTTTCGAGATTTACGATTATACTGTAAATTTACAGTATAATCGTAAATCTCGAAAAACTACTCGCTTCTAAATCTTTTGTAGTCATTTTTGTATTACTTTAGTATAAATACATGTTAATTTGGATTCATATGTTGTTATTTTCTGACTTTATGTGAACGAAAAGACACAAAAACTCCAGTTTTCTCATTGGAAATAGTGATATTTCAAAATATCACTGTCCTTTTCACAAAACCAAAGTTTGTGGGAAATAGCCATTTTCTATACTTTTGAGGCATAAGCAATTAGGAAATAACACTTACTACCCAGGAACCAAAAAAATTGTTACACGGTGTAAACGGCGTATGCACCACTGCACCGTACCTCTGTTTGGTTGTGTTTTCTTCTGGTCTGAGTCACTGCAACACGTTTCCTGCCACACCATAATATAACCCAAATATTGTGTTTCTAGTTTGGCAAACGCACATTTCCTCAGGTTGGCTGTTAGCCCAGTTTCCCTTAGAGACTCAAGGAAGGCTGCAAGTCTAACAAGATGTTCTTTCCAGGAAGAGCTAAACACTACCACATCGTCAATATACGTGGCATATGAAGCTAGCATGTGATCCATCAGTCTCTGAAAGGTTGCTGGAGCCCCGTGCAGCCCGCACTGCATGGTCACAAAATGGAACAAGCCTTCCGGAGTCAAATGCAGTTTTCTCGCGAGAGCTTAGAGTTAAGGGAATTTGCCACCAGTATCCCTTCATCAGATCGAGGGTGGAGATAAACCGCACCCCTCCTATCCAGTCCAAGAGCTCATTCACTCGAGGCATAAGGTATGCGTCGAACTTGGAGACCGCATTCACTTTGTGGAAGTCCACACAAAAACTATTGGTGCCATCCTTCTTGCCAACCAAGACAATCGGGCTGCACCACTTGCTCCGTGAAGGCTCTATGACTCCAAGCTCTAACGTATCCGCTACCTCTTGGCTCACTGTCCCCTTCCGACTTTCAGGGATGTGGCAGGGTCTCTCCCACACCCTCACACCTGGGGAAGTAACAACAGCATGTTCGATTATATTTGTTCAACCTGGCAACTCAGAAAAACATCACCGAACTTTCCAATTAACCCCTGTATCTCTCGCTGTTGACTGGGAACTAATTGATCCCCCACCACAACCTTCATGTTGAGAGGGGGATGAATGTCAGGACTAAAATCGTCCTCGACATTATCTCCCGCAATGAACAGGACCTCCCTTTCCCACCAGGGTTTCAACAAATTAATGTGGTAAATTTGAGTTTTATTACGGCGGTCGAGCTGCCAATCTCATAATTTACCTGTCCCATTGCCTGCACCACCTCATATGGTCCCTTCCATTTAGCAAACAGCTTCGATTCACTTGAGGGCAGGAGCAACATCACCTTATCCCCAGGCCAAAAGGTTAGAATCCGTGCGTTTTAGTTATAATGTTGCTCCAGACGATGCTGAGCCTGTTTTAATTTATCACGCGCTAGTTTGCCAATTATTTCTAGGCGCTCTCTCAACAGCATTACGTGCCGGACTACATTTTTGGTTTCATTTTGAGGCTCCTCCCATCCTTCTCTTATTAGGTCAAGAATGCTTCAGAGTTGTCGTCCATACAGCAGCTCAAACGGGGAGAACCCCATTGAGCTCTGTGGCACCTCTCTCACTACAAACAGAATGTATGGGAGAAGCTTTGCCCAATTTTTCTGCTCTTGGCTTACAAACCATCTCAGCATCTAATTTAAGGTCTGATTGAATCGCTTCACCAAGCCATCCGTCTGCGGATGGTAAACCGACATGCAGAAGGAGCGGATTTGAATTAGTTTATACACTTGAGCAAGATATTTAGACGGAGGATGGCCTGCTTAATCAGTTTGTAGTCCTGGGGAGCGGTGTTGTCAAGAGCCCGATAGGCTGCCTTGGCTTCACTTGATAAATAGGGGGCCAGTTGCAGGGCCCACCACTCCTGGGGCCACTTAACCATTAGTGCCACGTGCTCGAACGTGACCAGTAGGCCTCTGGGTCTTCCTCTAGCAGCATCCTCTGCAGCTTCGGCTTGAGGACCGAACATATGGGGAGTCCATCCACCCCTACCGCCGCTGGTGCCGCACCAGTTTGGTACAGCTGGGCCACTGTCTGGATGAGTAAAGTGTAGTGGGCGGTGAGCTCTTGCTGCCTTTTCACCTCCCAGACTTCCCTCCTCAGCTCGGCATCCTCCCTCTGTTGGTCCAGCATCGTCAATAACACCACCAAGGCAGTTGGATCAAACTCTTCAGATCTCACTACTGACATCAAATGTGATGGTGTGGTGGGTGTGGTGGTGAAACAAACATCACAGAGGCACTAGTACAGGTGCAAATAACCCCAATACCAGCAATGGTAGAGGGTGTGATTTATTTATGGGAACGCAGTCTAAAGCAACATAAAAATACAAGTCATAGGTCCCAATAGAGCGAGTCCCTTTCAGCTCTCTTGTGCTCTTTCGGGGTGGTGGAAAATGCAGGTGCTCAGGTGCTGACGTGTCCAGTTCAGTTGTATGGGGTGTGTGGTGTCCAAAGTGAAAGTGCTGGCAGTAGTGCGGCAGCTCCTTGTGACGACTCATTCCGACTCCGGTCCTGACAATAAACAAACAAACACACGGCTCAGCAACCCAGGTTCAGTGTTACCTCCAAAAGCCCTGCACTTACAAAATGACAGCCCTTATATACCAGGAGACTCCACTCCATGATCAGCGCAACTCAGCACACCTGCCACTTATCTAATGCAGCACAGCTGATCACAGTAATCTTGTCCCCTAATATGGTCATTCCGCCCTGCCCTAAGATGGCCGACTTCCTTTTCCGTCTGTCCAAGCCGACCCGTCTCAGTACAGGCGTGCAAGTACCTCTCTTAGCGCCCTCTTCGGTCGGGAGGGAGCTTTGGTAAAAAGGCCACTCATCACGTCAAGGTCCTGACCTATGGAGTGGGGTGTTAGTAATAGGTTTAACAGAACTTTAAAATGCCTTCTCACATAACCCACAAAAAAAGGACTTTAACCTCTCACGCCCGTCTGTTCCGCGGGCGGAACATTGGTATTGCAATTACACATTATATTTCAAAAATCATCTGTAATATTAGTACAAAAGCAAAACAGCAAAAAAAAACTGACTCAATATCAAAAACGTTGTTTTCCTACCGTCAAACAGCGAAGGAATTTTTCAAATTCGCCATTTCACTGCTGAGATATTCCCTTCGCAATGTGTCTAGTACCTCACGGTTCAAAAACAACTCCGATCGACTAGCTGTGCGTTTCGCTGCTCTGGTCTTACACATCTCTGTTGCTGGTGAAATCTCCCTGATCACGTTGTAGGGGAGGTCACAAGCTGTCCATTCATACCTTGACTTTGTTTGTAGCCTAATCCATTGAAGAGTAATCGATGTGCGTACGTAAACAAGACACATATTTGCAAGTGAGTGCGCAGTGTTACGCACATAGGATCAAGGTTTCTCACATTTGAAGATGGATTGGAGCCTGTTCAGGATTTGTAAGTATAATGGATCCACACTACTACTACTATTGTTATTATTATTATTATTATTATTATTATTATTATTATTATTATTATTATTCGTAATTTTCAATATGCATTTTTACTGTAAATGGTATTAGAAAATGCAACAATTTGACTCTCAAGGGGCACATAAAAATAACATTTTTTAAAATAATTTTTATTGCATAGTAAAGAGCAACACCATTTCTCATCTGTGCTGTGCTGTTGTATACGGTCCCTGATCTTTACGATGCAATACAAGTTGCAAGAAGTAATTGTTGCTTCCCGGCCGTCTTTATTATTTTCTCATTGATGTTCATTGATTTAGATTATAGCATGGGAGAGTTTAGCAAACTTTTTTATATTTCCATGATTACAAGGAGTAATGCTACTCACCTAGAGATAGTGTAGGTTTCTTAGCATTTCAAGATAAGCTGTCTGCCTGCTCCAACAATCACTCACTCAGTTCCTTTGTTTGCCACATGTCAGTCAAAGTAAAGATGAAAGGAACTGAGGTATTTTCAGTCTGGCAGTCTGATTTAGAGCAGCAAAGATGTCTGCAATCTCACTATTATTAGTATTATTAATATTAATGTTATTATTGTAGACATTTAGCAGATGCCTTTATCCAATAATCAACACGAGTTCATGTGTCAGCAGTGCTTGAATGAGTGTAACCACTTTATTTTGAAAAAAAAAACTCATTATTTTGCTTCTTCACATTTGCATACTTTCAAGCAAGTGAGTAACAAAAATAGTCAGGTACTGAAAATTCAGAGCTACAAAAAAATCTCAGTAGCAACATTCTCCTGCACAAACACACAGTTATGTGACAGCAATGTGCCTGACAGTTGTGGCATATGAACTGAGTGTATTTGTCATGCATACTCATCATGGATACATTTCGGGCACCCCAAAGCTTTCGAAAAAGACCACCTTTTGAATGAAATACTGGACTGTGGAAGGGGTGTGGGTAATTCACTGACTAGGAGACAGACAGGTGTACTTGAAAACACCACACAGGTGCCCAGTTTTATTTTCAGCAGTTCTTACTTTTTCCGGCAGAGGGCACTGTTGACCGTGGGCTGCCTATCACCGATGATAGACAGCACCACAGAAATACCACAGCTGGTACGTGAACAGGAAATGCACTCTCAGGTGCTCAAAGAAATAATAATGAAAACAGAAGGCGAAAAGAACAAGGGAAAATAAAACAGTAATAAAACTACAAATAAAAGGTGCTGCACTCCGCAGCGTTATCCCAGTCGTCGCTACCAGCACGACCCGGATCACCGTCCTACTCTGTCGGCTATCTAGCCTGCTCTTTTACAATACACCGGGGTCTGCCCAAGGGTTCCCCGCTCTCTCTCTCTCTCGCTGTGAATTTATTTTTCTCCCGGCTGATTCCCGGTCCTGAATCAAAGTTTCCGCACTCTTGGTGCGTCTAAGTGGGCAGACCTGAGGAAACAACAGAGCGTTATTTTATAGGACCAACAATCACCCAAGACCCGCCTCCCAACCATTCAGAGAGGGGGAAAGTCCACACATACCCTTTCCCACCTCCCCGTGTCATTGCCATGACTCACAGGCGGCTGTTGGGCGACTGCCGCCCTCTTCCTGCAGCCCATGAACACGCCAGCAGAGTCAGCACAGATCTCTCCCTGTTACATGGACAAATAAGTAAAAAAGAGGATTACAAAATCTAATTCATGTGGCAATGTACAGCATGTGAGATGCCAAAAGGTAACATCCCTTTTAGATCTTGCTCAAGAAATTAGTGTATGACTGGCCATAAAGATTTACACAATATTCATTTTGGAGAGGTTTGGGGACCCTGGACCTAGCTTTGTAAAAACTCATGTAGAATTTGATCCCTTTATTGAATCAGTTTCAAATTGTAGTAGACATGTTGAGGAGGCACTGGAAAAAAAAATCTGGCTCTTTTCAGGTGCTACAAGGTGAAAAAATGACGATAGAATATAAACAAATGAAATGCGTTTTGTTTTTAATGTTTTTTTTCTGGATTTCTCCTTCCAGTGTGGTACTGAGTAAGACTTATATCAAATCTGAGGTTTTAGTCCTAATGGCCAGGGGGTTACCTTGAATTCAAGCCCTGAACCATGCCTGTGCTGTCTATACTTTGGAACAGTGGTTTTCAAAGTACCGGTCGCGACCCAGGAAGAGAAGGCACTGGGTCGCTTGCAAATTTAAAATATAAAAATGTTTTTCGTTAGTTTTAAAATAATATTACACAATAATATTAAAGTCGGACGAATTACTTATTTCTGGTAAGACTTATTTGTTTGCAGAGTTTCGTCTTATGCACGACTCACTACACGTGATCACAATGTAGCAGTTTCGAATGTAGCTAATCACACCTGACGACGTAACGTGACTGCATTCTGAATCCAAACACTGTCAGTTTGTTGTTGCTGCAACACTGTTAGTTTATGTGAGGTACGTGTGGCAAGATAACTTTACAGAAGATTTGTTGTGTTGTCTGACTTTACCATCAAATACAACAGGAGCACATATATTCAGAGCGCTGGATAACTGCATTGTTGGAAAATACAAATTGAATTGGGCTAATTGCAAAGGAATAACAAGTGATGGTGCAGCAAATATGACAGGTAGAAATAGCGGAGTTGTGAAAAGAATATCTGAGGCAGCTGGTAATGATGTTGTTTGGAATCACCGTTTCATTTACCGTGAAGCTTTGGCATCCAAGGGTGTTTCCCTTGATCTTATGGCAGTACTGAAGGAAGTAGTGAAAATTGTTAATTTCATTAAAGGAAGCTCACTGAACAGCAGGCTTTTTGCAGCGTTATGCTCAGAAATGGGAGCGGAGCACACTCATTTACTGTTTCACACTGAAGTACGGTAGCTGTCGAGGGGCAGAGTACTAACAAGGGTGTACGAACTCAGGAATGAGATTCACATTTTTCTGATAGAGAAACAGTCTAACTTGGCAAATTTGTTTAACATAAGAACATAAGAACATAAGAAAGTTTACAAACGAGAGGAGGCCATTCGGCCCATCTTGCTCGTTTGGTTGTTAGTAGCTTATTGATCCCAAAATCTCATCAAGCAGCTTCTTGAAGGATCCCAGGGTGTCAGCTTCAACAACATTATTGGGGAGTTGATTCCAGACCCTCACAATTCTCTGTGTAAAAAAGTGCCTCCTATTTTCTGTTCTGAATGCCCCTTTTTCTAAACTCCATTTGTGACCCCTGGTCCTTGTTTCTTTTTTCAGGCTGAAAAAGTCCCTTGGGTCGACACTGTCAATACCTTTTAGAATTTTGAATGCTTGAATTAGGTCGCCACGTAGTCTTCTTTGTTCAAGACTGAACAGATTCAATTCTTTTAGCCTGTCTGCATATGACATGCCTTTTAAGCCCGGAATAATTCTGGTCGCTCTTCTTTGCACTCTTTCTAGAGCAGCAATATCTTTTTTATAGCGAGGTGACCAGAACTGCACACAATATTCAAGATGAGGTCTTACAAGTGCATTGTACAGTTTTAACATTACTTCCCTTGATTTAAATTCAACACTTTTCACAATGTATCCGAGCATCTTGTTAGCCTTTTTTATAGCTTCCCCACATTGCCTAGATGAAGACATTTCTGAGTCAACAAAAACTCCTAGGTCTTTTTCATAGATTCCTTCTCCAATTTCAATATCTCCCATATGATATTTATAATGTACATTTTTATTTCCTGCGTGCAGTACCTTACACTTTTCTCTATTAAATGTCATTTGCCATGTGTCTGCCCAGTTCTGAATCTTGTCTAGATCATTTTGAATGACCTTTGCTGCTGCAACAGTGTTTGCCACTCCTCCTACTTTTGTGTCGTCTGCAAATTTAACAAGTTTGCTTACTATACCAGAATCTAAATCATTAATGTAGATTAGGAATAGCAGAGGACCTAATACTGATCCCTGTGGTACACCGCTGGTTACCACACTCCATTCTGAGGTTTTTCCTCTAATCAGTACTTTCTGTTTTCTACATGTTAACCACTCCCTAATCCATGTACATGTGTTTCCTTGAATCCCAACTGCATTCAGTTTGAGAATTAATCTTTTGTGCGGGACTTTGTCAAAAGCTTTCTGGAAATCTAAATAAACCATGTCATATGCTTTGCAATTATCCATTATCGATGTTGCATCCTCAAAAAAATCAAGCAAGTTAGTTAGGCACGATCTCCCTTTCCTAAAACCATGTTGACTGTCTCCCAGTACCCTGTTACCATATAGGTAATTTTCCATTTTGGCTCTTATTATAGTTTCCATAAGTTTGCATATAATAGAAGTCAGGCTTACTGGTCTTTAGTTACCTGGTTCAGTTTTGTTTGCCTTTTTGTGGATCGGTATTACGTTTGCAATTTTCCAGTCTGTCGGTACCACCCCTGTGTCAAGAGACTGCTGCATGATCTTGGTTAGCGGTTTGTAAATTACTTCTTTCATTTCTTTGAGTACTACTGGGAGGATCTCATCCGGCCCAGGGGATTTGTTTATTTTAAGAGCTCCTAGTCCATTTAACACTTCTGCCTCAGTTATGCTAAACGATGCCAGTTGGTTAATAAAGTTGTCATATCTCACTGACGTTTTTAAACGACAATTTTAAACAAACTCAATTTGAAGTTACAAGGAAGAGGCAATGATTTATTCCGACACTGTGAGCATATACAAGCATTCCAAAAGCCGTTAGTACTGTGGCAAGCACAACTAAAAAGTAATCGTCCCAGCTACTACATGTTCCCAACACTGTTGAGGACACATTGAGGAGAACAGCATCAGTGAAGAAAAAGTGAATGACATTAAAAGTGTCAGAGATACATCTAGCTGCTCTGTCTGACAGTTTTTGTCGCTACTTTTCTGCAGAGGGGGTTGAAAATCTAAAGGAAAAGCTTTGGGTGAATGTGGCAAAGTGGCTAGTGGAGGGGAACAGGTATAACGGTGATGCGATGCAGGAGTGACAGGCAGACAACAGTTTCCAGTGAAAAGGTGCTTTTATTTATAATCCAGGTCTGGTGACCGTTAAATAATAAATCCCCGGCTATACACAACAATGTGTAAAGCACGGGGATAGCAATAACACAGACACAGTCCCGACCAAAACGAACACACGGTCACCAGTCCTGGGTGAGTGCAGACGTGCTTGTGGTGGGTGAAGACACTGTATTTCGTGACGGTTCCGTGCAGTGGTGATCCGGATTGTGCTGACCCTGGTCGACAGCTCCGGACAGGTGAGTTAACTGTCTGGTGGTGCAAAACGCAGACAATTACAAACAAACACAACAAAACACAACACGTAATTCTCTGTAACAACGAGAGCTCCTCTTTCGCTCCTTCTCTCTCCGAACATTTACCCAAACGAAGGAAAAGACCAGCGTTACCCTGGCCCCTATATGTAATCCCGCATGATATCGAGATAAACGGTTGCAGCTGCCTTATTACTTGCAGCTGCCTCTCGTTTATCTCTCAAATCAATACGGTCTTACAACAGAGTCGCGCTTCCCTCCAGGCTGACCCACTTCCCTGACCCGGAAACGAACTGTCAGGCCAGCCCTTCCAGATGCTTCTCCTCCCGTTCTTTAGCGCCCTCACAGGTTGGGAGGAAGAGTCATCACCAGAACTCATCTTTCCGTCACAGTGAAAGATCGTTTTGTTTTCAAAAATCCTGAATCAATAATGGGGCTAAACTTGACGCCTGAGCAAGAAAACGAGTTGCTGCCACTCACCTGTGATAGAACACTGAGAACACGCCACAAGACATTACATGTGTCATCGTTTTGGATCAGTGTTTTAAAAGAATATCCACTGTTAAGTAAGATTAGTGTTCTATTGTTGCTGCCATTCACAACAACCTACATGTGCAAACTGGGGCTCAACAGCGCACCTGACATGCGAGTAGCGCTTTCATCCTGTGATCCAGATTGGAGTGGATCATGAACAGCAGGCAGGCCCACCCGTCACATTAGGTAAGTAAAACTTATCTGATCGTCGATTTTTTATTTTTTTTATTGAATTTAAAAATGTTATACAAGTAAAGTCAATGTCTAATTTTAATTATTACTTAGTGAAGCGGTTAAAGCTAGCATGTATCAGTTGCCCAGGCTTTACTGTGATTTTTTGAAGTCAGAAGATATTATTGTTTTGGGTCATGGGGTTAAGTGTTTTTCCTCCACTGGGTCGTGAGAAAAAAAGTTTGAAAACCACTGCTTTGGAAGATAATGTGATTTATTTAAGGTCATAGCCCTCCAGGTGGAAATTGCCTGTGGGAGGCTGGGGGTATAACAGGTTAAATTCAAGGAAGTGAACAGAACAAGTTATAACATGAAAAACACATCTCTTTATACAGAAACATCATCGGTAATTCCCCTCCCATCTTCTTGTTCAATATTCAATTGTTGAGGAGCCCATCCTGTTAACTCATACCTTTATCACACCTCCTGTGCCAAAAGAATCAGCACAAAGCTAAACAACATTCTATGACATTTAACATCTTTTACTTAAATCAACAAAATTGACCTAACCATCCTATTTTCGTTGCTAGAAAAGTCTGTTCAAACTAGCTTGCTCTTTCTGGTTGTCTCTGTTCACACCTTACCCACACATACAAACGTATTTCCATCTCTCTATGTATCTAAACCAGACTTCTACGTCTGACAGGATGCAGTCTGGTTTGCTTCTGTAAAGAAAGCCACAAAGTGTTCCTTCTAAATTGTTGCTTTAGTTTATTTATTTTTATAATACAACTACAAACTTATATACTTTATGTAGAATGCCATCTCTATACTACCATAGCATCTTGATGTTGCTTTGAAGACTGCTTTGACATCACCATTACGATAGCTGTTAGTTTAATAACAAGCAGTCTTCCCTCAGTGTGGGTACTTGTGTTTTTGCCAGTAGCTTGCACAAGTGGGCATCCCTGTACAGTGCTACCTGCAGTAATTGTGAACTGATGGACCCATACCGTAGTGGTAACAAGGTCACCGACCTGCTTCATTCCCAACCCATTACCGTATCAAACCAAGACTCGGGTTACCACACTGCTACCGCACCGTTCCTGACCAGTGCTAAAGTCATCTTACCAATACCGAACCGACCTGATACTGTCCCGGTTCCATACCATACTGACCAGGTACTAAAGTCACCGGACCAATACCAAACCCACTGGGTACCATCAGGTACTGTACAGTATCAACCCGGTGCTACAGTCATCGAACTGCTACCAAACCAGACTGGTACCTTCCCGGTTCCAACCAGTACAATACCACACCGACTTGGTTATGACCCACTACCGACCGGTTCTTACATCCCAGTTTGGTACCAAACAGGTCTTTCTCGGGTCTTGAACAGCCCCGTTGCTGTCTTTAAGCAGACTGAGGCAGCACCTGTACAGTGTTACTGTACACTGCATTGCTACTTGCATAATTCCTAGGTTTTATCACTGCAGCACATGCAAGGTCAGTATGCCTGTTGAGGACAAGCACAGCAGATGCTCTTCCTTACTGGGGTCAGAGCATGCAAAGGAAGCACTGGTGAACCGCAGTTTCTGCACGTTTTGTGTACATTTCTCTAAGCGCACGCCGTCAGTTACTACCATTCAGACCAGCTACTCGCTGCAGTTCAAGCACGGTCCCCCTCCAATTCGGGTGTGACTGTAATGTCAGTCAAAGACCCACAGGATGCCACTGTGGTATCTCAGGAGGTACCAGCTTGCTGCAAAATGGGCTATTCGCTTGTTTGACCCCCTCCAGGTGGAGGAAGGGCTCTACTCCAGGTACTTCCTAGTGTCCAAGCGGGAAGGTAGCCTCAGATCGATCCTTGACCTCAGACAGGTCAATCTGTATCTGGAAGGAGGTTCAGAATGTTAACAGTACAACAGTCAATCTGGCCAGTCGACTGCTTCACTGCAGTGGACGTCAAAGATGCCTATTTCCACATCCTCATAAAACCAGTGCACAGGAAGTACCTGCGGTTTGCCTTCAGGGAACATTGTACGAGTTCTGTGTCTTGCCATTTTGCCTCTCTCTAGCTCCCTGTGCCTTTTCAAAGTGCATGGAGGCTATCCTGGCCCCATTGAGACTCAAAGGCAGAGAACTCAATTATATGGATGACTGGTTCATTTGTGTCCAGTCTCCAGCACAGGCTGATGCCCACATGGAACTTGTCATTGGCTACCTTCAACAGTTGGGCCTTACAGTGAATCATGCAAAGAGCCAACTCACGGTTAGAGGGAGACATGTGCTTGTCCATATGGACAAAACACAATAGTGGTGGTGTACATAAACCATTAGGACGGCCTCAGATGTCCCAGTCTCCATTGCGTGGTACACAAGCTTTTGCTCTAGGCACACGAGAACCTTCTCTCAGTGAGGGCAGTATACCTGCCCGGTGTGATAAACTGGCTGACGAACATCCTCTCAAGAGGAGCCTCATTTGGGAGAGATTTGGGAGAACTTTGCCTCGACCCACTGTCTCCTCTGGTTCTCCATCAAAGAAGCAGCAGCAGCTCAAAGTCAAACAGCCGCGTGTGTTTTTCTGATAACAAACAAGCTGAAACTCGGAGCAGCTGATTCAAATTCAGCACTGTTCTGAGACACTGGCGAGGGGAGGAGCCAACAGCACAGCAGAACAACGCAGTTAAACGAGGCAGACTTCCCAGCGACAGCCAGTGGAAGCGACAGCCAGTGGGAGAAGTACAGGCGTGGAAAAGTACAGCGCAGTTTAGAAGCAGTTGGAAAGCAGGCTGACGGCTGCAGAAGAAACTAAACTTCAAATAAAAACCCTCAACATGGTCTTCAAGCCAGTAATCTGTGACACCTGCTTGATGTGGGAAATCCGAGAAAACCCAGCGGAGCTAAACCAAGCGTGCGTAAAGTGCCGCACGATTCAGGATTTGCATAAACTAGTAAGTATGGTAGAAATGGAGCTGGAAGAAGTGAGACAGCAACAGGATCTTGAGGAACTGGCACACCCACAATTCATGGAAGTCTGCATCACCCCTAACAGACTGAAAGCCACCAGGGAGATAGAAGGTCAGAACAGCTGGGTTCAGGTAGGCAGAAGCAGGGAAAAAAAAGAAACTTCGTCAAACACAACCACCAGAAATCAAAACAACCAACAGATTTGAGTCACTTCAGAATTTTGATGAGCAGAACCAACAACAAGAGAATGAAAGGAACAACATCCAGGACCCTATTGACAGTGGTGACCAGACAGCAAAAAGAAGGGAGGTCATGATTGTTGGGGACTCCATATTGAGAAACACAGCAAGTTCAATTCGCAGTTTGGACCCCCTTACTACAACAATGTGCTGCCTTCCGGGAGCCTCGGTCAAGCACATCACTGAGAACATGGACAGGCTCCTAGAACGAACAGGAGACGACCCGGTAGTAGTCGTCCACATCGGTACAAACAACATTGGAAGAGACAGACCAAAATCCCTGCAAAACAAATTCAGAGAGCTAGGAAGGAAATTAAAAGAGAAAACCAAAACTGTGGTATTTTCTGGTATACTACCGGCACCTTGCAAAGGACCATATGGACAGCTGGAAATAATTAATAAAAACACATGGCTGAAGATGTGGTCCACACGGAAAGGCTTCACCTATCTTGATCATTGGACCACATTCTACAACGAGGACTATCTGTATAGATGGGATGGACTGCATTTAAATAACAAGGGAACCAGTCTACTTGGAGAAAAGATCCTCGAGCAGGTTCAGAAGCATTTAAACTAGAAAGGAAGGGGGGAGAAATCAACAAAAAAACAGAAGGGAGACCACATCAAAACAAGAACAACAACTCAGGTAAGACAACCATTAAATGTATTTATCTAAATGCTAGAAGTATCAGAAACAAAATTCTAGAACTTGAAGCTACTGCACTAACAGGTAACTATGATGTGATAGGTGTTACAGAAACGTGGTTGTCTGAGAGTGATGGGGACGAATATAATATTTGTGGGTATACACTGTATAGGAAAGACAGGCAGGACAGAAGAGGAGGAGGGGTAGCGCTATACATAAGAAACAGTCTTGAAGCCCAGGTGTTAAACCTGGACAAAGAAAATAAAACCGAATCAATATGGGTCAGAATAACGGACAAAAATTCAAAGGGCATAATAATAGGAGCATGCTATAGACCGCCAGATTCAGACGGTGAGCACAATAATCTGTTATACAATGACATTAGAAATGCGTGTAGCAAAGGAGAAGCCATACTAATGGGGGATTTCAACTTCCCCCATATAAAATGGGAAAACCCGGTGGGTAGCACAAAGGATGAAATTGAAATGGTGGAAATGACAAATGACTGCTTCCTAACACAATTTGTCAAGGCACCGACTACAGGGGAGGCATGCCTTGATTTAGTCTTTTCAAATAACGAAGACAGAATAACTAAAACAGAGGTCAGAGAACCACTGGCAAACTCAGACCACAACATGGTCTCATTTGAAGTGCTTTTTAAAACCCCAAAAGTAATGACTAAAGCTAAGGTTTACAATTTTAGAAAAGCAAACTATGAAGGTATGAAACAGAGACTAACAGAAGTAGATTGGAGTAAAATAGAGAAAACACCCACAGAAGAAGGATGTTTGTTCTTCAAAAATGTAGTACTAGAGGCGCAAAACAATTACATCCCTAAAGTAGACAAATCTAAATGTAAAACTAAACTGCCAAAATGGTTTAATAGATCAATTAAAAAAAATATTCAGCGAAAAAAGGCACTTTACAGAGCATTAAAAAAGGACCAAAAAGAAAGTACGCAGAAAGAGTACACAGAACTGCAAACGCAAGTCAAAAAGGAAGTTAGAAAGGCCAAGACAGAAATAGAAATTAACATTGCTAAGGGAGCTAAAACCAATTACAAAATGTTTTTCCAATATTACAACAGCAAGCGAACATTCAAAGTGGAGATTAAATGTTTAAGAGATACAAATGGCAAAATCGTAGATGAAGAAAAAAAAATAGCAAATATAAGAACATAAGAAAGTTTACAAACGAGAGGAGGCCATTCGGCCCATCTTGCTCGTTTGGTTGTTAGTAGCTTATTGATCCCAAAATCTCATCAAGCAGCTTCTTGAAGGATCCCAGGGTGTCAGCTTCAACAACATTACTGGGGAGTTGATTCCAGACCCTCACAATTCTCTGTGTAAAAAAGTGTCTCCTATTTTCTGTTCTGAATGCCCCTTTTTCTAAACTCCATTTGTGACCCCTGGTCCTTGTTTCTTTTTTCAGGCTGAAAAAGTCCCTTGCGTCCACACTGTCAATACCTTTTAGAATTTTGAATGCTTGAATTAGGTCGCCACGTAGTCTTCTTTGTTCAAGACTGAACAGATTCAATTCTTTTAGCCTGTCTGCATATGACATGCCTTTTAAGCCCGGAAAAATTCTGGTCGCTCTTCTTTGCACTCTTTCTAGAGCAGCAATATCTTTTTATAGAGAGGTAACCAGAACTGCACACAATATTCAAGATGAGGTCTTACTAGTGCATTGTACAGTTTTAACATTACTTCCCTTGATTTAAATTCAACACTTTTCACAATGTATCCGAGCATCTTGTTGGCCTTTTTTATAGCTTCCCCACATTGCCTAGATGAAGACATTTCTGAGTCAACAAAAACTCCTAGGTCTTTTTCATAGATTCCTTCTCCAATTTCAATATCTCCCATATGATATTTATAATGTACATTTTTATTTCCTGCGTGCAGTACCTTACACTTTTCTCTATTAAATGTCATTTGCCATGTATCTGCCCAGTTCTGAATCTTGTCTAGATCATTTTGAATGACCTTTGCTGCTGCAACAGTGTTTGCCACTCCTCCTACTTTTGTGTCGTCTGCAAATTTAACAAGTTTGCTTACTATACCAGAATCTAAATCATTAATGTAGATTAGGAATAGCAGAGGACCTAATATTGATCCCTGTGGTACACCGCTGGTTACCACACTCCATTCTGAGGTTTTTCCTCTAATCAGTACTTTCTGTTTTCTACATGTTAACCACTCCCTAATCCATGTACATGCGTTTCCTTGAATCCCAACTGCTTTCAGTTTGAGAATTAATCTCTTGTGCGGGACTTTGTCAAAAGCTTTCTGGAAATCTAAATAAACCATGTCATATGCTTTGCAATTATCCATTATCGATGTTGCATCCTCAAAAAAATCAAGCAAGTTAGTTAGGCACGATCTCCCTTTCCTAAAACCATGTTGACTGTCTCCCAGGACCCTGTTACCATATAGGTAATTTTCCATTTTGGATCTTATTATAGTTTCCATAAGTTTGCATATAATAGAAGTCAGGCTTACTGGTCTGTAGTTACCTGGTTCAGTTTTGTTTCCCTTTTTGTGGATCGGTATTACGTTTGCAATTTTCCAGTCTGTCGGTACCACCCCTGTGTCAAGAGACTGCTGCATGATCTTGGTTAGCGGTTTGTAAATTACTTCTTTCATTTCTTTGAGTACTACTGGGAGGATCTCATCCGGCCCAGGGGATTTGTTTATTTTAAGAGCTCCTAGTCCCTTTAACACTTCTGCCTCAGTTATGCTAAAGTTATTTAAAACTGGATAGGAACTGGATGACATGTGGGGCATGTTGTCAGTATCTTCCTTTGTAAAAACTTGTGAAAAGTAATCATTTAACATATTTGCTATTTTTTTTTCTTCCTCTACGATTTTGCCATTTGTATCTCTTAAACATTTAATCTCCTCTTTGAATGTTCTCTTGCTGTTGTAATATTGGAAAAACATTTTGGAATTGGTTTTAGCTCCCTTAGCAATGTTCATTTCTATTTCTCTCTTGGCCTTTCTAACTTCCTTTTTGACTTGCATTTGCAGTTCTGTGTACTCTTTCTGTGTACTTTCTTTTTGGTCCTTTTTTAATGCTCTGTAAAGTGCCTTTTTTCGCTGAATATTTTTTTTAATTGATCTATTAAACCATTTTGGCAATTTAGTTTTACATTTAGATTTGTCTACTTTAGGGATATAATTGTTTTGCGCCTCTAGTACTACATTTTTGAAGAACAACCATCCTTCTTCTGTGGGTGTTTTCTCTATTTTACTCCAATCTACTTCTGTTAGTCTCTGTTTCATGCCTTCATAGTTTGCTTTTCTAAAATTGTAAACCTTAGCTTTAGTCTTTACTTTTGAGGATTTAAAAAACACTTCAAATGAGACCATGTTGTGGTCTGAGTTTGCCAGTGGTTCTCTGACCTCTGTTTTAGTTATTCTATCTTCGTTATTTGAAAAGACTAAATCAAGGCATGCCTCCCCTCTAGTGGGTGCCTTCACAAATTGTGTTAGGAAGCAGTCATTTGTCATTTCCACCATTTCTATTTCATCCTTCGCGCTACCCACCGGGTTTTCCCATTTTATTTGGGGGAAGTTGAAATCCCCCATTAGTATGGCTTCTCCTTTGCTACATGCATTTCTAATGTCATTGTATAACAGATTATTGTGCTCACCGTCTGAATCTGGTGGTCTATAGCATGCTCCTATTATTATGCCTTTTGAATTTTTGTCTGTTATTCTGACCCATATTGATTCGGTTTTATTTTCTTTGTCCAGGTTTAACACCTGGGCTTCAAGACTGTTTCTTATGTATAGCGCTACCCCTCCTCCTCTTCTGTCCTGTCTTTCCTATCAGTGTATACCCACAAATATTATATTCGTCCCCATCACTCTCAGACAACCAAGTTTCTGTAACACCTATCACATCATAGTTACCTGTTAGTGCAGTAGCTTCAAGTTCTAGAATTTTGTTTCTGATACTTCTAGCATTTAGATAAATACATTTAATGGTTGTCTTACCTGAGTTGTTGTTCTTGTTTTGATGCGGTCTCCCTTCTGTTTTTTTGTTGATTTCTCCCCCCTTCCTTTCTAGTTTAAATGCTTCCGAACCTGCTCGAGGATCTTTTCTCCAAGTAGACTAGTTCCCTTTTTATTTAAATGCAGTCCATCCCGTCTATACAGATAGTCCTCGTTGTAGAATGTGGTCCAATGATCAAGATAGGTGAAGCCTTCCCGTGTGCACCACGTCTTCAACCATTGGTTTTGATTTATTATTTCCAGCTGTCCATATGGTCCTTTGCAAGGTGCGGGTAGTATACCAGAAAATACCACAGTTTTGGTTTTCTCTTTTAATTTCCTTCCTAGCTCTCTGAATTTGTTTTGCAGGGATTTTGGTCTGTCTCTTCCAATGTTGTTTGTACCGATGTGGACGACTACTACCGGGTCGTCTCCTGTTCGTTCTAGGAGCCTGTCCACGTTCTCAGTGATGTGCTTGACCGAGGCTCCCGGAAGGCAGCACACTGTTGTAGTAAGGGGGTCCAAACTGCGAACTGAACTTGCTGTGTTTCTCAATATGGAGTCCCCAACAATCATGACCTCCCTTCTTTTTGCTGTCTGGTCACCACTGTCAATAGGGTCCTGGATGTTGTTCCTTTCATTCTCTTGTTGTTGGTTCTGCTCATCAAAATTCTGAAGTGACTCAAATCTGTTGGTTGTTTTGATTTCTGGTGGTTGTGTTTGACGAAGTTTCTTTTTTTCCCTGCTTCTGCCTACCTGAACCCAGCTGTTCTGACCTTCTATCTCCCTGGTGGCTTTCAGTCTGTTAGGGGTGATGCAGACTTCCATGAATTGTGGGTGTGCCAGTTCCTCAAGATCCTGTTGCTGTCTCACTTCTTCCAGCTCCATTTCTAGCATGCTTACTAGTTTATGCAAATCCTGGATCGCGCGGCACTTTACGCACACTTGGTTTAGCTCCGCTGGGTTTTCTCGGATTTCCCACATCAAGCAGGTATCACAGATTACTGGCTTGAAGACCATGTTGAGGGTTTTTTTTTTTTTTTTGAAGTTTAGTTTCTTCTGCAGCCGTCAACCTGCTTTCAAACTGCTTCGAAACTGCTCTGTACTTTTCCACGCTGTACTTCTCCCACTCGCTGTCGCTTCCACTCGCTGTCGCTGGGAAGACTGCCTCGTTTAACTGCGTTGTTCTGCTGTGCTGTCGGCTCCTCCCCTCGCCCGTGTCTCAAAACGGCGCTGAATTTGAATCAGCTGCTCCGAGTTTCAGCTTGTTTGTTATCAGAAAAACACACGCGGCTGTGTTTCCCCAATGTCCTCTGTTTTCTGATTAAAGCAATTCAAGATGCAATTTCTCCTTTCTGCTTCGAAACTGCTCTGTACTTTTCCACGCTGTACTTCTCCCACTCGCTGTCGCTTCCACTCGCTGTCGCTGGGAATATATTAAATGATTACTTTTCACAAGTTTTTATAAAGGAAGATACTGACAACATGCTCCACGTGTCATCCAGTTCCTATCCAGTTTCAAAAAACTTTAGCATAACTGAGGCAGAGGTGTTAAAGGGACTAGGAGCTCTTAAAATAAACAAATCCCCTGGGCCGGATGAGATCCTCCCAGTAGTACTCAAAGAAATGAAAGAAGTTATTTACAAACCGCTAACCAAGATCATGCAGCAGTCTCTTGACACAGGGGTGGTACCGACAGACTGGAAAATTGCAAACGTAATACCGATCCACAAAAAGGGAAACAAAACTGAACCAGGTAACTACAGACCAGTAAGCCTGACTTCTATTATATGCAAACTTATGGAAACTATAATAAGATCCAAAATGGAAAATTACCTATATGGTAACAGGGTACTGGGAGACAGTCAACATGGTTTTAGGAAAGGGAGATCGTGTCTAACTAACTTGCTTGATTTTTTTTTAAATTTGCAGACGACACAAAAGTAGGAGGAGTGGCAAACACTGTTGCAGCAGCAAAGGTCATTCAAAATGATCTAGACAAGATTCAAAACTGGGCAGACACATGGCAAATGACATTTAATAGAGAAAAGTGTAAGGTACTGCACGCAGGAAATAAAAATGTTGTTGTGTGAAATTTAATTACTTTAAATTTAAAAGGAAGTTGATGTGGAAGTAAATAAGACAATTACTTCACAGAGTAATTTTAAAAGGTGCTTTATTATTTCACACACACACACACACGCAGTTACATACACAGATGCTATACTGCGAATAACGATATCCTTAACGGGACACAACCCAACAAGGTTACATATAAAGATTATATTAATCACAGATCAATACAATCCATGAGACGCAACTGAACTAATTCTTACCCTTCCAAGCGGATCGGGAGAGCCCTTCGACCCTGGTAAGAGAAAGCAGCTGTCTCCAAGAAATTATCGAGCAGGACTGCGCGCTAATCCTCACGGCTGACTCTCATCAGAGCAGAGGAGAACCCCCGTCCTTTATAACTTACCAAGTTAGGCTTTTGCATGCGAGAGAGTAATTGGCCAGATCACTCCCTCGAGGCTCGGCCCTCTGAATAGACTATTCCTTTCCCTAGAACATTCTAACCAAAACAAGTTATATAAACGTGACAAAAAAACAAGTTATATAATATATGGGGTTATTATAGGGCAAGGGCAAAGATGAACTCGACGCATTTCTAGAACTTTGTAAAACACACTTTTTTTTTATTACAAATGTACATTATAAATATCATATGGGAGATACTGAAATTGGAGAAGGAATCTATGAAAAAGACCTAGGAATTTTTGTTGATTCAGAAATGTCTTCATCTAGACAATGTGGGGAAGCTATAAAAAAGGCTAACAAGATGCTCGGATACATTGTGAAAAGTGTTGAATTTAAATCAAGGGAAGTAATGTTAAAACTGTACAATGCACTAGTAAGACCTCATCTTGAATATTGTGTTCAATTCTGGTCACCTCGCTATAAAAAAGATATTGCTGCTCTAGAAAGAGTGCAAAGAAGAGCGACCAGAATTATTCCGGGCTTAAAAGGCATGTCATATGCAGACAGGCTAAAAGAATTTAATCTGTTCAGTCTTGAACAAAGAAGACTAAGTGGCGACCTAATTCAAGCATTCAAAATTCTAAAAGGTATTGACAGTGTCGACCCAAGGGACTTTTTCAGCCTGAAAAAAGAAACAAGGACCAGGGGTCACAAATGGAGGTTAGACAAAGGGGCATTCGGAACAGAAAATAGGAGGCGCTTTTTTACACAGAGAATTGTGAGGGTCTGGAATCAACTCCCCAGTAATGTTGTTGAAGCTGACACCCTGGGATCCTTCAAGAAGCTGCTTGATGAGATTCTGGGATCAATAAGCTACTAACAACCAAACGAGCAAGATGGGCCGAATGGCCTCCTCTCGTTTGTAAACTTTCTTACGTTCTTATGTTCTAAATTTGTCCTTGCCAAACTCAGACCCCGTTCATATTTGCTGTTTAGGCCGGCCCAAGGCTGCCTTATCTCATGTGTGAACGCTCGAAAAATGAAAAGGCGGCCCTGGACCGGGTGAAATAGACCAACTTTTTGATGAGTCCTAAAGTACCAATGCCGCCTCAAGGCCGGCCTATCTGCCTGTGTGAATCCAACGCAGGCCCTGGGCTGGCCTTAACACGTCAATGCGGTGACGTAGCTCAAACCACTCCCCTACTAGGTCGAGCATAGTAGATCAAGCTATGTTGGTTTTAAGGGGTAGCAGCTGGGATGAGGCAGAAATTAACCCTTAGCGGTCCATTTATTCAGAACAGGTCGTCAGGATGACCCGACGGCGGGAATTGGTCAGTACGCTGGGCACTGCGAGTGCGAGTTTGTTGAGGGGATATCAGCTCTGGGATCATCGTTCGTTATTTAAATCAGAAAGTCTCCAGGGTTAAATAAAGACACTTGTCAGTTTATATCAGACCCCCCCGCCCCCCCCCCCCCCCCCCCCCCCCAGAGTAAAGCAGGTTTAAAAGGTATTGAATCGCAAAAGGACCGTCCCAGGGCTGAATCAGTAAGTGTGAACAGGGTGTCAGTGACACAGTCTTTAGGGGTGATTTTTAAAGTTTTAAGCATCTTTTCTTAACTTTTGTTACTTGCGTCTGGAGGGTGAAAACTCCAACCCACGCCGCTGAGTAACCGCTGGAACCAGTTTATTATAGTATAGCTATGTACATTTAAAGTGCATTCAAAATTCAACCACAAGTGTGGGGTGGGGTGGGGGGCTACGCACATTGAAGAACACAAACTGTAAAACCGCAAATTGCACATTTTTCCGTGGCAAACTGATTTCTTGGATCCCTGCTGATAATAATAGAATGAAAAACTGTTATTTTATTTATACATATTTTGAGAAAATAAAAATTGAGAGTAGTGTCCATTATTGCTTGCAAAGACCCTGAGGATAAACGTGTATTATGGCATTGCAATCACTCAGATGAAACAATTTGCTCAAATATATTTTTCAACAAAACTTTCAGGAAGTATTATAAGTAGGGGTCTTCCTTACTAAAATAGAGTGCCGTCATCTATTAAAGGCAAGTATGCAACATCTCACCGCAATTGACTTGCTCATATATTGAGACTGCACGTCTGCATCCACTGAATTGGTATGAGGTATAAGGCAAAGCTTTGCCAAGTTAGATGTGGAAATCAATTAGAAACGGCCCCAAAACTCCCAAGGGCTACCCAAGGGCATCTGGCATACTTTAATAAAGGCAATGTATGCAGCACGTTCATTATCGTGTTATTTGTCCCATCCAATAATTTAAGAAGATAAGAAAGTTTACAAATGAGAGGAGGCCATTCGGCCCATCTTGCTCATTTGGTTGTTAGTGGCTTATTGATCCCAGAATCTCATCAAGCAGCTTCTTGAAGGATCCCAGGGTGTCAGCTTCAACAACATTACTGGGGAGTTGATTCCAGACCCTCACGATTCTCTGTGTAAAAAAAGTGCCTCCTATTTTCTGTTCTGAATGCCCCTTTGTCTAATCTCCATTTGTGACCCCTGGTCCTTGTTTCTTTTTTCAGGTCGAAAAAGTCCCTTGGGTCGGCATGGTTCTATTAGGTCGTCACGTAGTCTTCTTTGTTCAAGACTAAATAGATTGAATTATTTTAGCCTGTCTGCATATGACATGCCTTTTAAGCCTGGAATAATTCTGGTCGCTCTTCTTTGCACTCTTTCTAGAGCAGCAATATCTTTTTTTATAGCGAGGTGACCAGAACTGAACACAATATTCAAGATGAGGTCTTACTAATGCATTGTACAGTTTTACATTACTTCCCTTGATTTAAATTCAACACTTTTCACAATGTATCCGAGCATCTTGTTGGCCTTTTTATAGCTTCAGCGACAGCGAGTGGGAGAAGTACAGCGTGGAAAAGTACAGAGCAGTTTCGAAGCAGAAAGGAGAAATTGCATCTTGAATTGCTTTAATCAGAAAACAGAGGACATTGGGGAAACACAGCCGCATGTGTTTTTCTGATAACAAACAAGCTGAAACTCGGAGCAGCTGATTCAAATTCAGCGCCGTTTTGAGACACGGGCGAGGGGAGGAGCCGACAGCACAGCAGAACAACGCAGTTAAACGAGGCAGTCTTCCCAGCGACAGCGAGTGGAAGCGACAGCGAGTGGGAGAAGTACAGCGTGGAAAAGTACAGAGCAGTTTCGAAGCAGTTTGAAAGCAGGCTGACAGCTGCAGAAGAAACTAAACTTCAAAAAAAAAAAAACCCTCAACATGGTCTTCAAGCCAGTAATCTGTGACACCTGCTTGATGTGGGAAATCCGAGAAAACCCAGCGGAGCTAAACCAAGTGTGCGTAAAGTGCCGCGCGATCCAGGATTTGCATAAACTAGTAAGTATGCTAGAAATGGAGCTGGAAGAAGTGAGACAGCAACAGGATCTTGAGGAACTGGCACACCCACAATTCATGGAAGTCTGCATCACCCCTAACAGACTGAAAGCCACCAGGGAGATAGAAGGTCAGAACAGCTGGGTTCAGGTAGGCAGAAGCAGGGAAAAAAAGAAACTTCGTCAAACACAACCACCAGAAATCAAAACAACCAACAGATTTGAGTCACTTCAGAATTGTGATGAGCAGAACCAACAACAAGAGAATGAAAGGAACAACATCCAGGACCCCATTGACAGTGGTGACCAGACAGCAAAAAGAAGGGAGGTCATGATTGTTGGGGACTCCATATTGAGAAACACAGCAAGTTCAGTTCGCAGTTTGGACCCCCTTACTACAACAGTGTGCTGCCTTCCAGGAGCCTCGGTCAAGCACATCACTGAGAACGTGGACAGGCTCCTAGAACGAACAGGAGACGACCCGGTAGTAGTCGTCCACATCGGTACAAACAACATTGGAAGAGACAGACCAAAATCCCTGCAAAACAAATTCAGAGAGCTAGGAAGGAAATTAAAAGAGAAAACCAAAACTGTGGTATTTTCTGGTATACTACCCGCACCTTGCAAAGGACCATATGGACAGCTGGAAATAATAAATCAAAACCAATGGTTGAAGACGTGGTGCACACGGGAAGGCTTCACCTATCTTGATCATTGGACCACATTCTACAACGAGGACTATCTGTATAGACGGGATGGACTGCATTTAAATAACAAGGGAACTAGTCTACTTGGAGAAAAGATCCTCGAGCAGGTTCGGAAGCATTTAAACTAGAAAGGAAGGGGGGAGAAATCAACAAAAAAACAGAAGGGAGACCGCATCAAAACAAGAACAACAACTCAGGTAAGACAACCATTAAATGTATTTATCTAAATGCTAGAAGTATCAGAAACAAAATTCTAGAACTTGAAGCTACTGCACTAACAGGTAACTATGATGTGATAGGTGTTACAGAAACTTGGTTATCTGAGAGTGATGGGGACGAATATAATATTTGTGGGTATACACTGTATAGGAAAGACAGGCAGGACAGAAGAGGAGGAGGGGTAGCGCTATACATAAGAAACAGTCTTGAAGCCCAGGTGTTAAACCTGGACAAAGAAAATAAAACCGAATCAATATGGGTCAGAATAACAGACAAAAATTCAAAGGGCATAATAATAGGAGCATGCTATAGACCGCCAGATTCAGACGGTGAGCACAATAATCTGTTATACAATGACATTAGAAATGTGTGTAGCAAAGGAGAAGCCATACTAATGGGGGATTTCAACTTCCCCCAAATAAAATGGGAAAACCCGGTGGGTAGCGCGAAGGATGAAATAGAAATGGTGGAAATGACAAATGACTGCTTCCTAACACAATTTGTGAAGGCACCCACTAGAGGGGAGGCATGCCTTGATTTAGTCTTTTCAAATAACGAAGATAGAATAACTAAAACAGAGGTCAGAGAACCACTGGCAAACTCAGACCACAACATGGTCTCATTTGAAGTGTTTTTTTAAATCCTCAAAAGTAAAGACTAAAGCTAAGGTTTACAATTTTAGAAAAGCAAACTATGAAGGTATGAAACAGAGACTAACAGAAGTAGATTGGAGTAAAATAGAGAAAACACCCACAGAAGAAGGATGGTTGTTCTTCAAAAACGTAGTACTAGAGGCGCAAAACAATTATATCCCTAAAGTAGACAAATCTAAATGTAAAACTAAATTGCCAAAATGGTTTAATAGATCAATTAAAAAAAATATTCAGCGAAAAAAGGCACTTTACAGAGCATTTAAAAAAGGACCAAAAAGAAAGTACACAGAAAGAGTACACAGAACTGCAAATGCAAGTCAAAAAGGAAGTTAGAAAGGCCAAGAGAGAAATAGAAATGAACATTGCTAAGGGAGCTAAAACCAATTCCAAAATGTTTTTCCAATATTACAACAGCAAGAGAACATTCAAAGAGGAGATTAAATGTTTAAGAGATACAAATGGCAAAATCATAGAGGAAGAAAAAAAAATAGCAAATATGTTAAATGATTACTTTTCACAAGTTTTTACAAAGGAAGATACTGACAACATGCCCCACATGTCATCCAGTTCCTATCCAGTTTTAAATAACTTTAGCATAACTGAGGCAGAAGTGTTAAAGGGACTAGGAGCTCTTAAAATAAACAAATCCCCTGGGCCGGATGAGATCCTCCCAGTAGTACTCAAAGAAATGAAAGAAGTAATTTACAAACCGCTAACCAAGATCATGCAGCAGTCTCTTGACACAGGGGTGGTACCGACAGACTGGAAAATTGCAAACGTAATACCGATCCACAAAAAGGGAAACAAAACTGAACCAGGTAACTACAGACCAGTAAGCCTGACTTCTATTATATGCAAACTTATGGAAACTATAATAAGAGCCAAAATGGAAAATTACCTATATGGTAACAGGGTACTGGGAGACAGTCAACATGGTTTTAGGAAAGGGAGATCGTGTCTAACTAACTTGCTTGATTTTTTTGAGGATGCAACATCGATAATGGATAATTGCAAAGCATATGACATGGTTTATTTAGATTTCCAGAAAGCTTTTGACAAAGTCCCCCGCACAAAAGATTAATTCTCAAACTGAACGCAGTTGGGATTCAAGGAAACACATGTACATGGATTAGGGAGTGGTTAACATGTAGAAAACAAAAAGTACTGATTAGAGGAAAAACCTCAGAATGGAGTGTGGTAACCAGCGGTGTACCACAGGGATCAGTATTAGGTCCTCTGCTATTCCTAATCTACATTAATGATTTAGATTCTGGTATAGTAAGCAAACTTGTTAAATTTGCAGACGACACAAAAGTAGGAGGAGTGGCAAACACTGTTGCAGCAGCAAAGGTCATTCAAAATGATCTAGACAAGATTCAGAACTGGGCAGATACATGGCAAATGACATTTAATAGAGAAAAGTGTAAGGTACTGCACGCAGGAAATAAAAATGTACATTATAAATATCATATGGGAGATATTGAAATTGGAGAAGGAATCTATGAAAAAGACCTAGGAGTTTTTGTTGACTCAGAAATGTCTTCATCTAGACAATGTGGGGAAGCTATAAAAAAGGCTAACAAGATGCTCGGATACATTGTGAAAAGTGTTGAATTTAAATCAAGGGAAGTAATGTTAAAACTGTACAATGCACTAGTAAGACCTCATCTTGAATATTGTGTGCAGTTCTGGTCACCTCGCTATAAAAAAGATATTGCTGCTCTAGAAAGAGTGCAAAGAAGAGCGACCAGAATTATTCCAGGCTTAAAAGGCATGTCATATGCAGACAGGCTAAAAGAATTGAATCTGTTCAGTCTTGAACAAAGAAGACTACGTGGCGACCTAATTCAAGCATTCAAAATTCTAAAAGGTATTGACAGTGTGGACGCAAGGGACTTTTTCAGCCTGAAAAAAGAAACAAGGACCAGGGGTCACAAATGGAGTTTAGAAAAAGGGGCATTCAGAACAGAAAATAGGAGACACTTTTTTACACAGAGAATTGTGAGGGTCTGGAATCAACTCCCCAGTAATGTTGTTGAAGCTGACACCCTGGGATCCTTCAAGAAGCTGCTTGATGAGATTTTGGGATCAATAAGCTACTAACAACCAAACGAGCAAGATGGGCCGAATGGCCTCCTCTCGTTTGTAAACTTTCTTATGTTCTTATGTTCTTAATTTCAGTATCTCCCATATGATGTTTATAATGCACATTTTTATTTCCTGCGTGCAGTACCTTCACTTTTCTCTATTAAATGTTCATTTGCCATGTGTCTGCCCAGTTCTGCAAGCCTTGTCTACATCATTTTGAGTAAACTTACCTGGATTTGCCACTCCTCCTATTTTTGTGTCATCTACAAATTTAACAAGTTTGCTTACTATACCAGAATCTAAATCATTAATGTAGATTAGGAATAGCAGAGGACCTAATACTGATCCCTGTGGTACTCCACTGGTTACCTCACTCCATTGTGAGGTTTCTCCTCTAATCAGTACTTTCTGTTTTCTACATGTTAACCACTCCCTAATCCATGTACATGCGTTTCCTTGAATCCCTACTGCGTTCAGTTTGAGAATTAATCTTTTATGCGGGACTTTGTCAAAAGCTTTCTGGAAATCTAAATAAACCATGTTGTATGCTTTGCAATGATCCATTATCAATGTTGCATCCTGAAAAAAATCAAGCAGGTTAGTTAGACAAGATCTCCCTTTCCTAAAACCATGTTGACTGTCTCCCAGGACATTGTTATCATATAGGTAATTTTCCATTTTGGGTCTTATTATAGTTTCCATAAGTTTGCATATAATAGAAGTCAGGCTTATTGGTCTGTAGTTATTTAAAACTGGATCGGAACAGGTTGACATGTGGGGCATGTTATCCGTATCCTCCTGCATAAAAACTTGTGAAAGTAATCATTTAATTGCTATTTTTTTTTCTTCATCTATGATTTTGCCATTTGTATCTCTTAGATATTTAAACTCATTTTTGAATGTTCTCTTGCTGTTTTAATACTGGAAAAACATTTCGGAATTGGTTTTAGCCCCCTTAGCAGTGTTCATTTCTATTTCTCTCTTGGCCTAACTTCCTTTTTGACTTGCGTTTGCAGTTCCGTGTACTCTTTCTGTGTACTTTCTTTTTGGTCCTTTTTTAATGCTCTCTAAAGTGCCTTTTCTTGCTTGATTTTGATTTTTTTTAAATTGATCTATTAAACTGTTTTAGCAATTTTGTTTTACATTTAGATTTGTCTACTTTAGGGATGTAATTGTTTTGCACCTCTAGTACACATTTTTGAAGAACAGCCATCCTTTTTCTGTGGGTGTTTTCTCTATTTTACTCCAATCTACTTCTGTTAGTTTCTGTTTCATACCTTCATAGTTTGCTTTTCTAAAATTGTAAACCTTAGCTTTAGTCATTACTTTGGGGGTTTTAAAAAGCAATTCAGATGAGACCATGTTGTGGTCTTAGTTTGCTAGTGGTTCTCTGACCTCTGTTTTAGTTATTCTGTCTTTGTTATTTGAAAAGACTAAATCAAGGCATGCCTCCCCTCTAGTCGGTGCCTTGACAAATTGTGTTAGGAAGCAGTCATTTGTCATTTCCACCATTTCAATTTCGTCCGTAGTGCTCCCCACCGGGTTTTCCCACTTTATATGGGGCAAGTTAAAATCCCCCATTTATTTTATTAGTACAGAGTCAAAACAAAGGAAACGTGGCTATTCAGGTCTAAAGTGTCTGGGCTGACTTTCCAATATGGTTTCTGAAAGCTGTTTATTTTTATGTTTTGTTCAGCGTTCAGTGTGATTCTGAAGCTAAATAGCGATCGATCGTATTTTCTCCTGACACATTAAGATCTGCAAAACAACCACCTCAATCTGCATGTACAATTTCTTTGGGAAATAACTTTGCTTTTTTTGTCATCCATTTCACCAACTTTGTCCCACCCCCTACTGCACAGTACAGGTCGCAGAAAAGCACTAAAGATGCACTGATAGACCATTAAAACTTTGTTGTCATTTGAATAGTAAACAACAACGTCAACCGCTTTGGAGATTTTTCCCTCTTTTTTTTGTAATGGTTATTTGTGGACATTTTTTGTTTGTTTGTGCACACGGGATGGAGAAGGGATAACAAAAGGGCTATCCACAGAAGGAAGACATGAAGGTTGCGTCACTTGCATTGTGCAATAGTTCATTTAAACAAGCTTTTTTTTTTTTTTTCTCCGTACTTGTCCGGTATGCATTGGCCCCTAAAAGAGGTGAATTTCAGGAAATCACGATTTAGGTAGACCTCTAATTATAAGGTTCCGCAGGTCATAGAATATTGCATTTTTATACATGTATCTCTAAGCAGAATACCTAATAAAAAATACTTCACACAGACACACAGACACACACACACACACACACACACAAATACTGTGCCATGAAAAAGTATTTGCCCCCTGTCTGATTTTCTGCATTTTTGCATATTGCCGACACTGAATGTTATCAGATCTTCAACCAAAATCTAATATTAGATAAAATGGACCCTGAGTGAACAAATAACACAAAATTGTGATACTTTTTTATTTATTAAAGAAAGTTATGCAACACCCAATGCCCCGGTGTGAAAAAGTAATCGCCCCCTTAGGCTCGATAACTGGTTTCGCCACCTTTAGCAGCAACAACTGCAACCAAAACCTTCATGTAGTTGACCAGTCTCTTACAGCGTCATGGAGGAATTTTGGCCTATTCCTTCATGCAGAACTGCATCAAAAACTGACGTTTGTGGGTTTTCAAGCATAAACTGCTCGTTTCAGGTCCTGCCACAACATCACAGTGCGGTTTAGGTCTGTACTTTGACTAGGCCATTCCAAAACTTTAAATTTCTTGTTCTTCAACCATTCTGATGTAGACTTGCTTGTTTGTTTTGGATCGTTGTCTTGCTGCATGACCCAGCTGCGCTTCAGCTTCAGCTCATGGACGGATGGCTTGACATTCTCTGTAGAATTCATGGTTCCTGATGATGGCAAGTCATCCAGGTCCTGATGAAGCAAAGCATCACCAAATCAAGACACTACCACCACCATGCTTGACTGTTGGTATGAGGTTCTTACTATGGAATGCAGTGTTTGGTTTTCACCAGACATAACGGGGCCTATGTTGGCCAAAAAATTCCACTTTTGACTCATTTGTGCATAGAACATTATTCCAGAACTCTTGAGGATCATCCAGGTGCTTTTTGGTAAACTTGAGACGAGCATTCATGTTCTTCTTAGTGAGCAGTGGTTTCCGCCTTGCTACTCTGCCATGAATCCCATTTTTGCCCGGTGTCTTTCATATGGTTGAGTCATGAACACTGACCCAAGCCCAGGCGAGAGAGGCCTGCAGATCCCTTGATGTTGTCTTTGTGACTTCCTGGACGATTTTACTCTTTGCTCTTGGAGAGATTTTGGCAAGATGGCCACTCCTGGGAAAACTCACTACTGTCTTAAACTTTCTCCATTTGGACATTATGGCTCTGACTGTGGTTTAGTGGAGCCCCTGAACCTTAGAATTGGATTTGTAACCCTTTCCAGACTGATAGGCATCAACAACTTTTTTTTTTTTTTTCTGGAATTTCTTTTGATCATGGCATGACGTACCTCTAGAACTTCTGTGCTGACAACTTCACTCTGATGGTAAGGGCCAAAGTTAGTCAGATTTATATTGGGCAGAGCTGGCCCAAATCAGGCCTGATTGTTAACCAAAGTATTCAAACAGCTGACCCTATTTATCCCTTTAATTGGATTGAGCTAACTAGGGGGGCAATAACTTTTTCACACCTGAAGATTGAATGTTTGATTACCTTGCACACCAAACAAATGAAAGAAACATGAAACTTTGGTGTCATTTTTTCTCTCATACTCCCTCTATATACTACTACAACCACAAAAAGATCTAACCAAATTCAAAGCGAAAAATGCAGAAAATCAGACGGGGCTTTTTCACGGCACTGTATATATTATAGCCTATATAAAGTCTACACCCCCTTGAGCTTTTATCAAATTTTGATGTGTTAGTGCTTCAGAGTTTCATGCATTTAAATGAGGATTTTTTTCCACTTATCTACATACCATACTCCACACTGTTAAGGGGAAAATTATATATTAAATATAAAAAAACAAAGATTATAATTGGATAAGTCTCCACCCCCCCTGAGTTAATACTTGGTGGAATCACCTTTGCTAGCAATTACAGCTGTGAGTCTGTTGGGATAGGCCTCTACCAACTTTGTACACCTAGACTTGGCAATATTTCGCCATTATTCTTTACAAAACTGTTCAAGTTCTGTCAAGTTCCTTGGGGAGCGTTGATGGACAGCAATGTTCAAGTCTTGCCACAAATTTTCGATTGGATTTAGGTCAGGGCTGTGATTGGGCCACTCAGGGACATCTTCCTTTTCCTTAGCCACTCCAGTGTAGCTTTGGCTGTGTGCTTTGGGTTGTTGTCAAGCTGAATGGTGAACTTCTGTTCCAGTTTCAGCTTTCTTGCAGAGGGCACCAGGTTTTCCTCAAGGACTTCTCTGTACTTTGCTCCATTCATTTTCCCTTCTATCCTGACAAGTGCCCTAGTCCCTGCAATGAGAAACATCCCCATAACATGATGCTGCCACTCCATGCTTCACAGAAGGGATGGTGTTCTTGGGTGATGCGCTCTATTGGGTTTTCGCCAAACATAACGCTTTGCATTTAGGCCAAAAAGTTCCATTTTAGTTTCGTCAGACCACAAAATTTTGCCACATGGCTACAGAATCTCTAGATTGTTTGTTTGGTTTTTTTTGCATATTTCAAACGGGATTCAAGGTGGGCTTTGTTGAGTAATGCCTTCCTTCTTGCCACCCTGCCATACAGGAAAGATTTATGGAGTGCTTGGGATATTGCTGTCATATGCACACTTTGACCAGTCTTGGCCATAAATGCCTGTAGCTCTTGGAAAGTTGCCATTGGCCTCTTGGTAGTCTCTCTGATCAGTCTCCTTCTTGCTCGGTCATCCAGTTTAGAGGGACAGCCTGATCTAGGCAGGGTCTTGGTGGTGCCTTACACCTTCCACTTCTTTATAATCGTCTTGACTGTGCTCAAAGAGATAGTCAAGGCTTTTGATATTTTTTTTATACCCATCCCCTGACCTGTGCCTTTCAACAACTTTGTCCGGGAGTTCTTTTCAAAGCACCTTGGTGCTCATGGAACCTACAGGAACTGCTGAATATAACCTGAAATCAAGTGAATCACTAAAATTTAACACAGGTGGAGGCCTCTTAACTTGGTGTGTGATTTTGAAGGCGACTGGTTACACCTGAGCTAATTTAGGATTGCTATTACAAGGGGGTGGACACTTATCCAACCAAGCTATTTCAGTTTTTATTTTAAATTAATTTTCTACAAATTTCTAGAATATTTTTTTTACTTAGAAGTTGTGGGATAGGATGTGTTGACAAATGACAAATAAAAAAAAAAATTATGCGTTTTAATTCCAGGCTATAAGGCAACAAAAGACCTTCTATAGGCACTGTGTGTGTGTGTGTGTGTGTGTGTGTGTATTATATAGACACAGCTCTGGAAAAGACCACTGCAAATTTTTCTTAAATCAGCATCTCTACATTTATGGCAGCCATTCCATTCCAGTGTCTTTTGAATTCCAACACAGGCACACCTCATTTTACTGAATGAGGTACTGATTAGGGGATCCCCTGAACCAAATCTTATTTAATGAGGAAAAGTATAAAAACCACTCCTGTGGTCATCACTATCCTCTTGCAATAGGACCAGCTGGATGGCAAAACAGTGCTAGTAGTACCTCAAAAGTAATTGGAATAAAAAAATAACTATTGACCATGCCCAAAGAGTTGAAAAGGAAAGTTTTGAGTGAGGAAAAGAAGGGTTCAATTCTGGCTTTACTGGCAGAGGGATACAGAGAGCGTCGGGTTGCTTCCATCCTTAAATGACCGGGATGACCACCAACTCATTCGAATGTCACTCAACAACCGTAGGATGACATCAAGTGACCTACAAAAAGAATGGCAAACGGCAGCTGGGGTGAAGTGCACGGCGAGGACAGTTTGAAACAGGCACCTAGGGGCAGGGCTGAAGTCGTGCAAAGCTAGAAAAAAGCCCTTCATCAATGAGAAGCAAAGAAGAGCCAGGCTGAGGTTTGCAAAAGACCATAAGGATTGGACCATAGAGGACTGGAGTAAGGTCATCTTCTCTGATGAGTCCAGTTTTCAGCTTTGCCCAACACCTGGTCGTCTAATAGTTAGACGGAGACCTGGAGAGGCCTACAAGCCACAGTGTCTCGCACCCACTGTGAAATGTGGTGGAGGATCGGTGATGATCTGGGGGTGCTTCAGCAAGGCTGCAATCGAGCAGATTTGTCTTTGTGAAGGACGCATGAATCAAGCCAAGTACAAGGTTGTCCTGGAAGAAAACTTGTTTTCTTCTGCTCTGACAATGTTCCTCAGAGGATTGGTTTTTCTAGCAGGCCAATGCTCCATGCCACACAGGTCTGACAACACTGCATCTTTTTTGTTATTTTGACCAGTTGTCATTTTCTGCAAATAAATGCTCTAAATGACAATATTTTTATTTGGAATTTGGGAGAAATGTTGTCAGTAGTTTATAGAATAAAACAAAAATGTTCATTTTACCCAAACACATACATAGTAAAACCAGAGAAACTGATAATTTTGCAGTGGTCTCTTAATTTTTTCCAGAGCTGTGTGTGTGTGTGTGTGTGTGTGTGTGTGTGTGTGTGTGTGTGTGTGTGTGTGTGTGTGTGTGTGTGTGTGTGTGTGTATATATATATATATATATTTCAGTCTTGGCCAGAACTTAAATCAAGGGGAATCAATAGCCTACTATATTGTTATAGCATAAATGTAATGTTATTTTCAGAGGATGACATGACAAATGATTTTTGTATTGCAATGAATACTAACTGTTAACTTCTTCAATAATTAGAATATACATCTAGCTATATCCCTCTTGCAGTGTTGAAAATCACAAGATATGAGAGAGATATGCAATGCAGCGTAAGCACAGCATTTGCACATTGCTTTCCTTTTCTTTTTTTAAGAGTTGATCAAATCTGGGCCTAAATTGTTCTGTCTCTATGCAACTGTAACTTCAAAAGTCACGATTACTCAGTATGGCTGCCATATTAGGTCAGAGGCCAACTTCATGCTCAGCAACACATGGTCACTACTTTAAATGGTTTCTAAAATAGAAGGATTTGACAGGTGTTTGTGTGGGTTAAAAAAAAGATTTTAGACATGCAGATATAAAATGTACTATTGTACAGGCATCAAACAAAAACCCAAAAGTGCTTACAAGAACAACAAAGACATAATTCAAGAGCCTGGACAGAAGGGCCACGCAACAGAAGATGATGTAAGTAATGACTACTTTATACAGGTTTTTCATCGGTGAGGACATCAATAACTCCTGTTACAGACAGTCCACTTGCTATGCTAAATACATCGGTCTTACTTGCTAACCACTAACCTGGGTTAAGGTTCACATAGGTGGTGACACTGGGAGCAATAAATGCCACAGACACTGGTCGGCTGAAAGTTTCTTCATCATAAAACATCTGGAATTCATACAAGTGTGTGTGCAAAAAACTGTCCTGTGATGGTGCCCTCATACCTTGAGATGGAAGAAGAATAGAAATTCAGAGTTAGTAAAGGGCATTTAGTTTGGATGTATTTTCTAAATGAAAACGAAAAAAGTCACTCACTTCCCTCAATGTTTCAATTTTTTTTTTATGTGTACATGTGACAAAGAGAGAATGAGTTCTTGTTTTAGATCTCCCTCCTGACCGGTGAGGACGCTAGGGAGGAGGAGCAGTCACCCCCAGGGGAGGTGGAAGTCTGCCACCTGGAAAGGGGGCGGAGCCACGGTGCGCAATGTCATTGACCCAGTCAGGAAGCGCGGTGGCAATCAGGTATTGATTGACATCTAGACAATGTGGGGAAGCTATAAAAAAAGGACAACAAGATGCTCGGATACATTGTGAAAAGTGTTGAATTTAAATCAAGGGAAGTAATGTTAAAACTGTACAATGCACTAGTAACACCTCATCTTGAATATTGTGTGCAGTTCTGGTCACCTCACTATAAAAAAGATATTGCTGCTCTAGAAAGAGTGCAAAGAAGAGCGACCAGAATTATTCCGGGCTTAAAAGGCATGTCATATGCAGACAGGCTAAAAGAACTGAATCTGTTCAGTCTTGAACAAAGAAGACTACGTGGTGACCTAATTCAAGCATTCAAAATTCTAAAAGGTATTGACAGTGTCGACCCAGGGGACTTTTTCAGCCTGAAAAAAGAAACAAGGACCAGGGGTCACAAATGGAGGTTAGACAAAGGGGCATTCAGAACAGAAAATAGGAGGCACTTTTTTACACAGAGAATTATGAGGGTCTGGAATCAACTCCCCAGTAATGTTGTTGAAGCTGACACCCTGGGATCCTTCAAGAAGCTGCTTGATGAGATTCTGGGATCAATAAGCTACTAACAACCAAACGAGCAAGATGGGCCGAATGGCCTCCTCTCGTTTGTAAACTTTCTTGTGTTCTTATTGTCTAGATGAAGACATTTCTGAGTCAACAAAAACTCCTAGGTCTTTTTCATAGATTCCTTCTCCAATTTCAGTATCTCCCATATGATATTTATAATGTACATTTTTATTTCCTGCGTGCAGTACCTTACACTTTTCTCTATTAAATGTCATTTGCCATATGTCTGCCCAGGTCTGAATCTTGTCTAGATCATTTTTAAGAAACATAAGAACATAAGAAAGTTTACAAACGAGAGGAGGCCATTCGGCCCATCTTGCTCGTTTGGTTGTTAGTAGCTTATTGATCCCAAAATCTCATCAAGCAGCTTCTTGAAGGATCCCAGGGTGTCAGCTTCAACAACATTACTGGGGAGTTGATTCCAGACCCTCACAATTCTCTGTGTAAAAAAGTGTCTCCTATTTTCTGTTCTGAATGCCCCTTTTTCTAAACTCCATTTGTGACCCCTGGTCCTTGTTTCTTTTTTCAGGCTGAAAAAGTCCCCTGGGTCGACACTGTCAATACCTTTTAGAATTTTGAATGCTTGAATTAGGTCGCCACGTAGTCTTCTTTGTTCAAGACTGAACAGATTCAATTCTTTTAGCCTGTCTGCATATGACATGCCTTTTAAGCCCGGAATAATTCTGGTCGCTCTTCTTTGCACTCTTTCTAGAGCAGCAATATCTTTTTTATAGCGAGGTGACCAGAACTGCACACAATATTCAAGATGAGGTCTTACAAGTGCATTGTACAGTTTTAACATTACTTCCCTTGATTTAAATTCAACACTTTTCACAATGTATCCGAGCATCTTGTTAGCCTTTTTTATAGCTTCCCCACATTGTCTAGATGAAGACATTTCTGAGTCAACAAAAACTCCTAGGTCTTTTTCATAGATTCCTTCTCCAATTTCAATATCTCCCATATGATATTTATAATGTACATTTTTATTTCCTGCGTGCAGTACCTTACACTTTTCTCTATTAAATGTCATTTGCCATGTGTCTGCCCAGTTCTGAATCTTGTCTAGATCATTTTGAATGACATTTGCTGCTGCAACAGTGTTTGCCACTCCTCCTATTTTTGTGTCGTCTGCAAATTTAACAAGTTTGCTTACTATACCAGAATCTAAATCATTAATGTAGATTAGGAATAGCAGAGGACCTAATACTGATCCCTGTGGTACACCACTGGTTACCACACTCCATTCTGAGGTTTTTCCTCTAATCAGTACTTTCTGTTTTCTACATGTTAACCACTCCTTAATCCATGTACATGTGTTTCCTTGAATCCCAACTGCGTTCAGTTTGAGAATTAATCTTTTGTGCGGGACTTTGTCAAAAGCTTTCTGGAAATCTAAATAAACCATGTCATATGCTTTGCAATTATCCATTATCGATGTTGCATCCTCAAAAAAATCAAGCAAGTTAGTTAGGCACGATCTCCCTTTCCTAAAACCATGTTGACTGTCTCCCAGTACCCTGTTACCATATAGGTAATTTTCCATTTTGGATCTTATTATAGTTTCCATAAGTTTGCATATAATAGAAGTCAGGCTTACTGGTCTGTAGTTACCTGGTTCAGTTTTGTTTCCCTTTTTGTGGATCGGTATTACGTTTGCAATTTTCCAGTCTGTCGGTACCACCCCTGTGTCAAGAGACTGCTGCATGATCTTGGTTAGCGGTTTGTAAATTACTTCTTTCATTTCTTTGAGTACTACTGGGAGGATCTCATCCGGCCCAGGGGATTTGTTTATTTTAAGAGCTCCTAGTCCCTTTAACACTTCTGCCTCAGTTATGCTAAAGTTATTTAAAACTGGATAGGAACTGGATGACATGTGGGGCATGTTGTCCGTATCTTCCTTTGTAAAAACTTGTGAAAAGTAATCATTTAATATATTTGCTATTTTTTTTTCTTCCTCTACGATTTTGCCATTTGTATCTCTTAAACATTTAATCTCCTCTTTGAATGTTCTCTTGCTGTTGTAATATTGGAAAAACATTTTGGAATTGGTTTTAGCTCCCTTAGCAATGTTTATTTCTATTTCTCTCTTGGCCTTTCTAACTTCCTTTTTGACTTGCGTTTGCAGTTCTGTGTACTCTTTCTGCGTACTTTCTTTTTGGTCCTTTTTTAATGCTCTGTAAAGTGTCTTTTTTCGCTGAATATTTTTTTTAATTGATCTATTAAACCATTTTGGCAATTTAGTTTTACATTTAGATTTGTCTACTTTAGGGATGTAATTGTTTTGCGCCTCTAGTACTACATTTTTGAAGAACAACCATCCTTCTTCTGTGGGTGTTTTCTCTATTTTACTCCAATCTACTTCTGTTAGTCTCTGTTTCATACCTTCATAGTTTGCTTTTCTAAAATTGTAAACCTTAGCTTTAGTCTTTACTTTTGAGGATTTAAAAAACACTTCAAATGAGACCATGTTGTGGTCTGAGTTTGCCAGTGGTTCTCTGACCTCTGTTTTAGTTATTCTATCTTCGTTATTTGAAAAGACTAAATCAAGGCATGCGTCCCCTCTAGTGGGTGCCTTCACAAATTGTGTTAGGAAGCAGTCATTTGTCATTTCCACCATTTCTATTTCATCCTTCGCGCTACCCACCGCGTTTTTCCCATTTTATTTGGGGGAAGTTGAAATCCCCCATTAGTATGGCTTCTCCTTTGCTACATACATTTCTAATGTCATTGTATAACAGATTATTGTGCTCACCGTCTGAATCTGACGGTCTATAGCATGCTCCTATTATTATGCCTTTTGAATTTTTGTCTGTTATTCTGACCCATATTGATTCGGTTTTATTTTCTTTGTCCAGGTTTAACACCTGGGCTTCAAGACTGTTTCTTATGTATAGCGCTACCCCTCCTCCTCTTCTGTCCTGCCTGTCTTTCCTATACAGTGTATACCCACAAATATTATATTCGTTTCCATCACTCTCAGATAACCACGTTTCTGTAACACCTATCACATCATAGTTACCTGTTAGTGCAGTAGCTTCAAGTTCTAGAATTTTGTTTCTGATACTTCTAGCATTTAGATAAATACATTTAATGGTTGTCTTACCTGAGTTGTTGTTCTTGTTTTGATGCGGTCTCTCTTCTGTTTTTTTGTTGATTGAAACACATTAGAGAAGTGGACCGATTTCTGTTTTCATTTATTTTTGTGTGATACCTTCTCATTACCTTACATAGTTCTGCTTTTTAACTAGTAAAACGTGTGCTTTCACAAAAGGGTTAGAATGTCTGTGCTTTAAAAACAGCATAATTTTTTTCCTGAATAGAGTGTCCAGCAATGCACCATAACAAAACTGCAAATCCTTTGCAACTGTAAATTTCAAGAACCGTAAAACTATATAACGTCTCTCAAATGTGAACATCTAACATTGTGTACATCCAGCTGTTCATCATTGTGATGCAGAGCCCTCTCCACTGCCTTTCTATTTAGAGTTTTTTTTCCCCCTTTTGTACAGGTTACAGCGGTTAGCAACTACAGTTGCGCAGACACACTGCAGACCGGACAACTAATTTTGCCACTATCGTTATTACACTCCAGCCATGGGTAAGTATTCAGCCAGTTTGCCTGAAAATCTATCTTTAACTTTCCATTCACTGACATTGCTAATTTGTGCTGTTGTATCACTAAGGCTGTATTTTTTCATGTAGAGCAGGAATTTCACGATTTCCATGGATTAGAACCAGTGCTGTGTAATATTAATAAATATAATATAAATATAAATATAAACGCAAGTCATGCACATGCTTACACTTTGTGGAAGTAGTTGTCAGGATAACATTCTGTATCTGTGGTTGTCAGCAGGAAGATGCAGAGTCTGCATCATAGGTTGACATACTCCCTAGCATGTACGCCATTCTACTGTGGGAGAAACTAAATTTTTGCCATAGTGTTATCGTTTCTGTCCGACTGAGAAACCTCATTTACCTTTCAAAACATTAAAATGGTCTGCGATTATGTGGATATAATTAGTGCTGTTTTTATTCTTGCAAAAATAGCATAAATGAGGTCAATTCACAACTTTTTTTTATTTCAATGGTAGCCTACTGCATAGCAGTAGTTTCTGTATAGTAGTAGTTGTAATTTGTAGTTAAAATAATGTTACTTATTGATTACTAAACAAAAAACCTACACTAATAACATGCATCATCTCACATTTAAAATATTCTAATAAACTTAACTGTGATCATGTGATTGTGGAGTTTTGCTTTTGTTGTTCCGATATATATGGTTGTTGCACCATTAAAAGTAACTTACACTTGATCACATGTGTGCTTGCAAGAATAAGTGGAAAACCTGTTTGTTACTGTTGTTCCATAGTTAAGGAATATAGAACATAAAGTTTTTTTCCACTTATCGCAAGTAAAACTGGACATGTACTGTGTCCCACATTTTATATTTTAAAACCTACATACTATATGAAAATATATCTATGGGAAACTAAAGTCATACAAATGGATTATTGTAAAATTGTGGAACTTTATTTATTTATTTATTTATTTTTTTTTTTACTCTGAAATAAAAAAAGACTGAATATCTCAAAACTGTTTGGAATACACAGTACTGTTCTTCGTCTGAACGATTTATTTATGAGATGAGCCAAAACAGACTGTTTAGTTTGATTTCATTTTGCCAAATGAAAGCTCTTTAGTTTGATCACATAATATATGCATGCCACAAACGGGAGGACAGAGTCTCTACTAGAAACAATCAACGGACGGCACTGAATGTAAAAAACAGAAACAAAAAACCCACATAGCAACCAAACAAAAAATGTTTTAAAACAAATTGCACAAACCAGTTACCAGAATCATGTTCCAAAAGATGAAGCTCAAGGAATACCAGTCACCCATGCACACAACTAAAATATGACTGTGATACTAGTCACAGGGAGGTGGAGCAGTCATGGTTTCAAACATACCCTTTAGTCCCAAAAGAACATTTTCACAGACGGCAAGCCAGAAACACGCAGCTTCAAGATCACAGCTAAGTACAGATGGTCACTTCCCTCAGGGGGGTGGGGGGGGAGGTGGGGTAACAAACGATAGTTTCACCTAATGAAGGAGGTATAATTTAATAAAATAATAAACATGTATTATGTTCAAAAGAAGGATTCGTCTCACTATGATTTATTGAGTTTTAATGTCAGATTCGGTGCAATATTTTACTATCAGTAGTTACAAGTGAAAGAACTCAGTAAAAAAAACTTTTTTTTTTTTTAACACAGTAGTGGCTGTACAGTCCTAATATTATTAATCACATTGGTACAATCTTGTGTAACTAGAGCTGTGGTTGGTCAGGGAGGCAATAATATTAACATACACTAATAGCAATGTCTACTGGCACAATTTTGCTTTACAGCGTAATAGTCAAAATAATGTAAAGGATTATGCAGTACACAAATATCTCTGCAAACCTATTCAGAATTTAGGAAATCTAACTTTTTTTTTTCACATGGGACTAAGTTTGGCATTTATTAAATGGTAATCAGAGTTATGGTGCAAATTAAGTATAATATTTATGTGTATTGTAAATGGTAGGGTGTGGCATTATATGGCAGTTTTCAGATAAAATACACGTCTTTTTGCCTTGCTGAAACAGTATGTTTATAACTTGTTTACAGTATTGTTAAGTGGCTAAAGTTTTTCCACTGTGGCTTACGTTACTTTAGCCACGGTGGCTAACTAAATTAAAGTTTGTTTGTTAAATTTTTATTTAGGAAAGCCATATTGAGCTGCACTCCACTCGTTTGCAAATAGGTCCTCGTCAAAAAAACAACAAAAAACAATAATAATAAACAAATGAATAAATAAAGATACTACATACATAATATACATTAAAATATTAATTACATACACAGGCCATCTTTAAATGAGTAAACAACAGTTTGTTAAAATTACAGGCAGAGGTCTCTGATCTAATTTCTATAGGCAAGTTATTCCAATCAGCAACAGTAACAAATGAAAAGGATTTTCTAGTCTTAGAGGGAACGTAGTTATGGTATAATAATAAAGATTTGCAATGGTGTTGCTTGTTACAGAACTGTGTATCAGGGGCGCACCCGGGATCTGAGGTATGACACAGGCCCTGTTTTTGGGATGGAAACGCATAACAATCTTGCGTATTGATTGGTCCATGTCTGTCACATGAATATGTCATCACATGACTGGAAAAGCTTCCAGGCATTTTTAATATTATAATCAGAGAGAGCAAGAGAGCAAGAGATCTGCTTTCCACAACCTTTCAATTAAAATATAACGTGGTATTTTGCTGTACTAATGTAACAAACTATGGGTTATTACTTTATATGAATTATCATGTTATGCACGAATGCAAACTGAAAACACAGCATAGTGGCCTGATTACAGCGTCATATTTCCAGTTAGCAACGTAGCGGCCTGTTACGCTCAACAGCACTGGCGAGAACCCTGAATACTATTTTCAGCATTTAAAAATGCACTGATTAAACGCTTGCTTCACTAATGGACAACTTGTCATATGAAATCCAGTTGAACATGCATATCCTAAATTATGAAACACACGGCAAAGAGGGTTTTAAAAAGCTTTAATTACTGGACACAGACAAGCGCAATATTTAGCTCTTGTTAACGGGGTGACAGACTTTAGTAAAAACACCTGAATATTTATTTTTTGCCAAATTGCCCTTTGTATTTCATTTTGAGTTTGTTTTTAAATTGGATATTTTTATACTTTTTTTTTGTAACAATTAATGTGTGAATCACTCAGAAAACATTTATTTTTGTTTGTTTGAATTAACATTTCATCAACATAATATGAAATCAGTTTATTTATATAACACCCTTCATACAGGTGTATCTCAAAGCACTTTACAGACAAAAGCAAAACATACAAACATGTCAGATAAAAAAAGTTTAAGAAATATATAAATGTAAAACACCAGTAACTACATTATTCTGCGTAATATATATATATATAGTATATATATTTATATAGTATATATAATAATATATATATAATATATAATATATATTTTACAAAAACAGAGACAACAATAAAAATTAAAACAGATCTATACATACTGTGATCGAGCAACCACTGACACGTGTCCATTGCCCCTTTAAATGCAAGGCCCAGGACACAATGGAATTTCAGAAGTGCTTGTGCGCTATTTTTAATAAACTCACAAAAACAAAATTAACAAAAACAAAAACACCTAGCTCCTTTTTGAGCATTAACTAAACAAAAACTGGAACCTGTTCTAATACACTGGACAGATAAAATGTTTACCGGCTGAAAAAACACAAAAAAACCCCCCCAAAAAAACACAGTACCCTTTTCTTTGATACGACTGATTAACCCCGTCCCTGCTGTGTTACACACTCTGACTCACAGTACATATAGATATTATAAAAATGCCAGATCAAAACAAGTATGTTTTTAGTCTGGTTCTAAAAACAGATAAAGTCTCGGCTTCCCTCACATGTGTTGGTAGCTCATTCTAAAGTTTGGGGGCTCTACAACAAAAAGCCCTTCGTCCCCATAACATAATTTATTTAGGGATTATCAGCAATCCCATATTCAGGGATCTAAGGTTACAATTGGGGATTTATGGGGTAAGCATTTCTCCAAAATAAGAATATAAGAAAGTTTACAAACGAGAGGAGGCCATTCGCCCCATCTTGCTTGTTTGGTTGTTAGTAGCTTATTGATCCCAGAATCTCATCCAGCAGTGAAGGATCCCAGGGTGTCAGCTTCAACAACATTACTGGGGAGTTGATTCCAGACCCTCACGATTCTCTGTGTAAAAAAGTGCCTCCTATTTTCTGTTCTGTATGCCCCTTTGTCTAATCTCCATTTGTGACCCCTGGCCCTTGTTTCTTTTTTCAGGTCGAAAAAGTCCCTTGGGTCGTCATTGTCCATACCTTTTAGAAATTTGAATGCTTGAATTAGGTCGGTGGGTAGTCTTCTTTGTTCAAGACTGAATATATTCAATTCTTTTAGCCTGTCTGCATATGACATGCCTTTTAAACCCATAATAATTCTGGTTACTCTTCTTTGCACTCTTTCTAGAGCAGCAATATCCTTTTTGTAGCGAGGTGACCAGAACTGAACACAATATTCAAGATGAGGTCTTACTAATGCATTGTACAGTTTTAACATTACTTACCTTGATTTAAATTCAACACTTTTCACAATGTATCCAAGCATCTTGTTGACCTTTTTTATAGCTTCGCCACATTGTCTAGATGAAACATTTCTGAGCCAACAAAAACTCCTAGGTCTTTTTCATAGAGTTCTTCTTTAATTTCAATATCTCCCATATGATATTTATAATGCACATTTTTATTTCCTGTGTGCAGTACCTATGTTGGTGCCAAGTTATTTAGGTCTTTATAAGTTAACAGTATTTTAAAATCAACTCTAAAATTTACACAAATCCAATGCAAAGAAGCCAGCACTGGGGTGATTTGTTCCCTTTTTCTGGTTTTAGTCAACATGGTTTTAGGAAAGGGAAATCGTGTCTAACTAACCTGCTCGATTTTTTTGAGGATGCAACATCGATAATGGATACTTGCAAAGCATATGACATGGTTTATTTAGATTTCCTGAAAGCTTTTGACAAAATCCTGCATAAAATATTAATTTTCAAACTGAACGCAGTTGGGATTCAAAGAAACACATGTACATGAATTAGGGAGTGGTTAACATGTAGAAAACAGAAAGTACTGATTAGAGGAGAAACCTCAGAATGGAGTGAGGTAACCAGTGGGGTACCACAGGGATCAGTATTAGGTCCTCCGCTATTCCTAATCTACATTAATGATTTAAATTGTGGTATAGTAAGCAAACTTGTTAAATTTGCAGACGACACAAAAATAGGAGGAGTGGCAAACACTGTTGCAGCAGGAAAGGTCATTCAAAATGATCTAGACAAGATTCAGAACTGAAAAGAGAAAGTTAACACACAATATGTAACATACAACACAGAAATACACGGGCCTGGCAACATTGCCACAGGAAGGTATAAAAAAAAGGCCAACAAGATGCTCGGATATATAGTGGAAAGTTTAAATCAAGGTAAATAATGTTGAAACTTTACAATGCATTAGTAAAACCTCATTAGAATACTGTGTTCAGTTCTGGTCACCTCGCTACAAAATGGATATTGCTGCTCTAGAAAGAGTGCAAAGAAGAGCGACCAGAATTATTCTGGGTTTAAAAGGCATGTCATATGCAGACAGGCTAAAAGAATGGAATCTGTTCAGTCTTGAACAAAGAAGACTATGCGGCGACCTAATTCAAGCATTCAGAATTCTAAAAGGTATTGACAAAGTCGACCCAAGGGACTTTTTCGACCTGAACAAAAGAAACAAGGACCAGGGGTCACAAATGGAGATTAGACAAAGGGGCATTCAGAACAGAATTATTAGGAGGCATTTTTTTACACAGAGAATCGTGAGGGTCTGGAATCTACTCCCCAGCAATGTTGTTGAAGATGACACCCTGGGATCCTGAGATATCTCCTGTAGCTGTTTTGTATAGGGAGATGGAAGTAAGCATCCTTTAAATCTATAGAAATCAAACAGTTCCCTGTTTGGACCGTCATGGTAAGGGGGACATGGTACTGGCTAGGGATACCATCTTGAATTTTTCTGTTATATATCAGTATTTTGATAATGCCTGTTACTGGAGGATGAGGTTCGATTGTTATTTTGTAACTGTATTGTATGATGTATGAAGCCAGGGCAAAAGTTACACTTCGCAACAATCCTGCTTTTTTGGTGAAAAACCATTTCGGCTTTTCACATTAACCAGACAGTGGAGCTTAGGGCTTTTCATTCGCCAGTCCAGTCTGAAAAGGAGGCGATAAGCTTGATAAGCTTTGTCCGGTGCGGGCTTTAGTGTATGTGGGAAAGCTCTGTCTAAACAGAGGCTGTCAAAATGGATCGCAGACATAGTCAAGACTGCCTATTAGAGAGGCAACTTGCCCCCTCCAGAAATGCACACTGCTCATTCCACCAGGGGCATGGCAACTTCATGGACTTTGTTCCAGGGCTCATCTGTCAGGAATATTTGCTATGCAGCGTTGTGGACTACTCCACATACGCAGTTCTTTCAGCTGAATGTCGTGGATCCACAAAACCCTGGTTTTGGAATGATAGTGTTAAGGGTGGCCTGAGGGTTGACCCTTACAGCACAGACATAGAGTTGAGTTCTCCCTCAATTTTTTTTGCCCCAGCTACTTGTATTGGGGTTCCTAACGGTAATGTGCAAGGTAGCCTTGGCTTAGCCTTGTGACATACCAGCTGGTCTGCAATATTGCAACAGCTTTGGACTTTCTACCCATAGGTAATGGTTACATTTCTATTTCAGGGAACCAGAGTTATGATAACCTAATGTTCTCCACTATCACCATCTTGCACTAGGGATTTCTGTCTAATGTGGATACTCGGACACAGAGGGGAAGAGCTCTATCGTCCCTACCTCAGCGATCTGATAGACTCCATGCTGCATCTTCCTTGAGGGATACAAAAAGACCAGGCAGCTTGAAGGAACAAAGAAGCTCTGCCATGTCTCCCCCAAGGAAGAGCTCTTTTCAAGCATGGGCGTGGCAGCAGGGAGAGATACACACCTGCAAAGTCAGCTGCAGCCGTGCAGTGACTTCAACCAGCGCTCCACAGCCGTCTCCTTTACAGGTCACGATCTTTTTTGTTATTTTGACCAGTTGTCATTTTCTGCAAATAAATGCTCTAAATGACAATATTTTTATTTGGAATTTGGGAGAAATGTTGTCAGTAGTTTATAGAATAAAACAAAAATGTTCATTTTACCCAAACACATACCTATAAATAGTAAAACCAGAGAAACTGATAATTTTGCAGTGGTCTCTTAATTTTTTCCAGAGCTGTGTGTGTGTGTGTGTGTGTGTGTGTGTGTGTGTGTGTGTGTGTGTATATATATATATAATATATATATATATTATATATATAATATATTATAATATATACACATACACACCATAAAATTGCTGCTGTGTTGCATTGAAAAAAAATATATTAATAAGAAACACCTGCTACAAATCAAGGATTCCTGTATGTCCAGGTAGCTCTTGAATTCTGAGTGCAGGATACTGTTCCATAAAAAAAAAAAACAAAAAAAAAAAACAATAAAAAAAACAACCCAATTGATCACATTTTAGGCCTGCTTTTCAGTAATATATGTGAACGCACAAAGGCGCTTATAACCGCAATTATTGTATGAACAGGATTGCAGACCTAAATATGCGGCAGCCCTGGGCCAGCACAGTGGTGTGAATGGGGTCTAAGATTGTCAGTAGTCACTTTCTAATGATCAATGATTGGTTTCGAAAACTTTAATAAGCAGGAAATGTCATCATGCAATTAACATGTTTTTAACAGGTTCCTTTCCGTTTTATGCAATTCCTGTCAATTTACAACATATTCAAGGGGAATCTGGAAATACAACTACTCAGACAAACTTAAAGGGTTTGCCTACCTGGATTACTATTTATCATACTTAATAACTACTTCAGAGAAATTCATGACAAAACAAAACTCTGAAAAGCTGATTAGTGGCTTCATTTAATGCACACAGTCAAAAGACTATTTAACACATTTCATCACCTGTATTAGTAATTTTAATAACAGAAAGTGGCTGAAACAAATTCCTTGTATCTATTAATCATGGCACACTGATGAACGAAGCAGAAACTGCAATAGAAAAAATATACAGAACAAATACCATGTCATATTAAATGGTAAGAAATTAGATATTGAGATATATAATGTTTTCATATAGGAAGTGTCTGGTTTGCAGATTACAGGATAGCATAGAGATAGAGATATAGCAAGATGGAGACTGGAAATCAGTGAGGTTTAATGCAGTTTTTAAGCAGAAAGGGGACTAGATCTGCAGCAGTAATCAGCAGTAAAATAGAATCTTGGAATTTGATATTACTGAATTGTAATGTAATAACTGTACTTGTAACTTGTTGTGTAGAAATGAAATTATAAAGACAATAATCATTTAATCATTTATTCACAAAAAATATTTTTTCAAAGTAAAAGATTCCACTCTGAATATCAACATGAGTCTCTGCGTTCACTTTGAATATCATATTGGATCAAACATTGTCAAAGTGAAAATTAAACCCCTAGAGCTTTCTCATAGCTTGGAAGTTGGAAGTTACTCACAATAACAAGATGCTCGGATACATTGTGAAAAGTGTTGAATTTAAATCAAGGGAAGTAATGTTAAAACCGTACAATGCACTAGTAAGACCTCATCTTGAATATTGTGTGCAGTTCTGGTCACCTCGCTGTAAAAAAAGATATTGCTGCTCTAGAAAGAGTGCAGAGAAGAGTGACCAGAATTATTCCGGGCTTAAAAGGCATGTCATATGCAGACAGGCTAAAAGAATTGAATCTGTTCAGTCTTGAACAAAGAAGACTACGTGGCGACCTAATTCAAGCATTCAAAATTCTAAAAGGTATTGACAGTGTCGACCCAAGGGACTTTTTCAGCCTGAAAAAAGAAACAAGGACCAGGGGTCACAAATGGAGATTAGACAAAGGGGCATTCAGAACAGAAAATAGGAGGCACTTTTTTACACAGAGAATTGTGAGGGTCTGGAATCAACTCCCCAGTAACGTTGTTGAAGCTGACACCCTGGGATCCTTCAAGAAGCTGCTTGATGAGATTCTGGGATCAATAAGCTACTAACAACCAAACGAGCAAGATGGGCTGAATGGCCTCCTCTCATTTGTAAACTTTCTTATGTTCTTATGTTCTAATATTTCCATATTGCCCCAGTTTCAGGACTTAAAATTCTAGTCACCTTATATATAAATATGTAAACAATGTAAACAAGAAACAAAATCAGTTTAAACTGTCACATAATCATAGATTGGTTCTTAAATTCTCTTACAAAATTTGAAATTGTACTGTAGTCCTCACCTTCCCCGTGGCCCCTTAGTGGGCTTCAATAATGGCGCCTGTAGTGAATGCACGCATTGAACCATGGTATTGATTGTCCTAGTGCCTTTGACATATTTTACTTGGCCAAGAAAAATATGCGTTCACCTTCCCTTTAAGGCGCCCAGCCCATAGGAAGTCGTAATGCTTTGCAAATGATAGAGGAAGTGGATGGGTACAGAGAGAGAAAGAACCACTTCAATAATAATAATAATAATAATTATATATATATATGCATATATATTACTGCATACATTATCAGCTAATAACAACACTGATTTTGTTGATGTTTTAACGTTTACATGGAGGGCTAGCATTGACAAGCGGAGTCCATGGAGCCCCCTGAAGAAAAGCCAATAATATACACAATGGAGAACAAACCGATTGTAACGTGTGAGTAATACTTTTTCTAGCAGATTTTTATTTTACATTGTACTACTACTGCAACGAGCACCACTGCAACCTGTACCTGCCACCAAAGAAACGCGGCAAGTTGGGGGTTGAGGGGGCATGATTGAATCTTCCTGTATTTTATATATTATTAATAAATTTGCTTGTTTGTACGTCAGTAGAATAATAGATACCGACTGCTATGCTGGAATTTTGCTACAGTTTAAGACAACAGTTACCTGACCAGTCACACAGGAATGTGACTCTAGATATGGGCGGGATACCACACACCAAGGCGGTTTTGTTAAATATTTTTTGTATGTTTGTGTTGTGCTCTTTTTTTCTTCCTCGAACCAAAGAAAAAAATATTTTCATACTGCTGCCTTGTTTAGCGTGTATCCGCAGATGTGATGCAGCGCCATATGAACTGACAGCCAGCTTTTACTAGGGTCGTTTCTTCAGCGTGAGTGACAGAAAGAAATTGTCATATGCACAAGACTGCAATTTCCCAGCCACGGGAGTCTTTTTTTGTTTTGTTTTTTTTAAATTAGAAAATAACACCACATTCAGTAGGTATAATAATAATAATAATAATAATAATAATAATAATAATAATAATAATAATAATAATACCACAATATTTATTTAACAGTGCACTCCAAACTTGCAGCCTCGGCACTTATAATGCCCTGTGCCGGTCCAAGGAAATGGCCAGATTTGTCAAGATTTGCCAGAAAATAGGCTATCTGTCTAGCTGAGGTGTCCTCAAAGTAATTTTGGCACGGGCATAACTTGATCTTACTTGGCTGTTTGCGGGCACGCTGACTATTGCATAGGTTCTTATCTTACACACTGCCTTCTCGCGACATACCCATATATATATATATATATTATATATATATATATATAAATATATATATATATATATATATATATATATATATATATATATATAGACACACACACACACACACACACACACACACAAACACCCAAATCTATTTAGGGTGTTATTCTTGGCTCACTTTGATAAGGTAAGGTCTCAGGCAGTAATTGTGCGTGCTGCTCTTATTCTTTAAATAATTTATATGAAATATGTAGTGCAAATATTTTAGCATGTTTACGCAGATAACCATGAATAAACTAAAAGAGGTTACATAGCATCTCGCTTTGTTTGAATTTGTCAAATTTGTCAACACTGCTCTGTTCTAAAGATCGCTCATCTCCAGTACAATTATTCAGAGAAAGTGGATTCGTAACTAAATCTACTATGGTGTTTACCTTGTCTGGTGAAATTAAAAAACTATATAGAGAGAAAATTAAATTCTAAATACTGAAATGTACTATTTTTCTCAATAACAGTCGGCGAAATGCAGTACTCAAACGGCGTAATAACATCCCGCCTCCATCCCGCCTCTGCTCACTAATGATCATGCAGAAAATCGTGAACGGCCTCTGCTTCTTTATGTATTATTTGAATGATTGTCAGTGTCCTGCCTTAAAAAACAAATCTATTTTCTATGTAGTGATTGTTATTTATTCATTTATCCAAGTATACCATTCCAGTCAGTTCTGACAATATGAAAAATTGGATTTTAAAGCTGTAAAAAATATGCTTATTTTAAGGACTGTTAGCTAAATTGTAGAAAAGTACCTGATCAAGGACAAAACGTTCTACTGCCTGCCATCAGCAAAGAAAGTGTAACATGCAGTTCCCATTCAGGTTCACAGATGACACCTGTAATTTGATCCCTGATTGAATTTGTCTTTTTTTTGTAAATGTTCAATTATCAATATTTAGAGGTTGAATATTTCAGTCCAGATCTGATTCTTTCTTAGGTGATTTCATTTTAATTTGAAGGTGCTACCAACACCTGATTATGGGGGGGGGGGGGGGGGGGGCAACTCTGCGCTCACCAGGTAAATTTTTTACTGGTCAGGTGCTACTATTTTCCACTTTCAGACCTTGGCATCTCTGGTATATAGCAGTTTTTGTGGTTGCATGGCTATACACCAGGGGTCTCCAACCCTGGTCCTAGAGAGCCCCTATCCAGCAGGTTTTATAGGTGTCTTTACATCATCAGTGGCTAAAGATCTGGAAAACCTGTTAATCTGGACTAATTAAGCCAATAATTGGTTCAATTAAGTAACTGCGAGATTGGCTGAAATGAAAACCAGCAGCCACAGTAGCTCTCCAGGACCAGGGTTGGAGACCCCTGCTTACAGCATACTCAATGTCACTACCCAACAGTAGGTTGTTGCTTTTACTTCATGTACGTGCTGGGTTATGTTATTTATGTAAGCTTAGACAGTTTTCATAGTATTCTATAAAGTATTCTCCTTTACTGTGTTTCAATGTATTGTGATGTTTATTTTGAAAAATATATATTACCTGTACAACTACAAAACAAATACAACATGATAGGAAGGTCTGTCATGTTGTATAACAGTTTCTCCACCAAATGTAAATTATTATTATTATTTTCCAAACGAGATATTCCCATAAGTAATAGCATAACATCCTTAATGCTTCAAGTCGAACAAAAATATACACCTGGCCAAAAGTAGAACATTTCATGGTTGGACTCTGAACATGGATATATTACAGTTGGCAACAAATAATTGGTATTTCTGCTTAAATGGGATACAACTCTGGGAGACGGTTCTTCCCAATGCTATTTAGGTTGTTTAATTGGGACGTCACGTTATTTAATTGGGATACAGTATTTTCAAATGATGAACGGAGAACACTTTTCAGAGCAAGACAGTTCTTGTAGCGCAGTGCAATGATTACGTGACTACTTTGTGACTTGTGTAAGTTGTGTTAACCAGGTTGAACTCTTGAAGGAGCTGGAGTCTGCTATGGTTTCTCAGGCTGTTGGGGCAAGGAAAGTCGGCGTGTTAATATAGCAGGTGCCTTGCCTTGTGATAAGATGTAATTCATTATTTTTCATTTTATGTAGAAGTAAAAAAAACACGATTCATTTGGTTTAGGAATAAAAAACGGTTCATACGGGTCATGCAATTTCTGAAATGTCAGAGAAAATTAAAATCGGTTTTTCAGACCTGGAAAGTCAGGGAAGTTTTACGAATTCTAGCTGTGGTCATGGAATGTCAGGGAAAATCATGTAAGACAAGTTACATTGCCCCGTGTACAAATGACTTTTTTTTTTTCCTCCCCACTTTACGGTTATACATTTTCCTGGCACATTTATTATCAAGCGTTCGTTGGTTTTCAGCTGTAGTGTTACTATGGTTACCCAGCGGTTAGCACGTGTTTCCGTGTTTCATGTCAGTTGTGTGTGTCATTCGTAGCTGCTGACAAAGTGAGGGTTGCATGCCGATTTTAATTTATTTAGCAGAAAGTATGCCTGGAAAATGCATTTTTGACGACGTGTGGCTGGCTTATGAGAAATACAGATCATGGGTAGATGACAGGAATGCAAAATGTGTTTTGTGCGGCACAAAATTGGTTTTGTCTAATATGGGTGAGCCACGCTAAGAGCAGCAAGCATCAATTTCTTTGGAAAGGCGAATTAAAGAAAATACTAAAAATATGGACATAACTCAGTTTCTGAGCAGCAGCGTAACTGGGATGATTGATTCAAGAGCCAAGGCTGTAGACAAGGACTCAGCGACT